>NW_028247823.1:0-81578 GCF_964263255.1 Lissotriton vulgaris | reverse complement strand
CTCCTGTCAGGGTCCTTCGCCATCAGGAGTCTCTCCCCCTCAAAGACAGATTGTTGCATATTGCTGACGATGGACAACATCTAAGCCACTCAATTCACCAACAAACAGGGGAGGGAAATTAAACCCCATTTAATAGCAGAGATTGCAAAGGATTTCTGGCATTTCTACCTCAATCATCGCATTTTGGTCACAGTGGAAAATATCCCAGGTGAGAGAAATGCAATAGCAAATTGGAACTCTCATCACCTACGGGATTTCAGTGACTGGAAACTGCATCCCTCTGTGTTCCAGAACTGTGAAAAGCAGCGAGTCTCCTAAGACCCCCAAAGCTGCCCGGTGCAGGGTTCACCTTTAATTCACTTTGAATTCGTTATCAAAATAATGAGGCAGGCGCTGGGAACTGGAAGGCCAGAAAAAGGTTTATTACTCTTAAGAGGAGATCACGTGAACTGCAGACACCGGGATCTCTCAGGGAGGTGTTCTGCTGGCAACTGCTTTGGCTCTTCCTTTTATACAGGTTTGACACAATGTATGTGTTTCATTTATCATGGTTACAGGCTTGGAGTCCCCGGGCAGGTTGTCACACAAGCCCAGCATTGTTTCATCAACATGGTTACACAAGCCCAACATTAATTCTCCTCCCACCCAGGTCAAAACAGACAATCTAATCTTGCTGCTGGACCTTGCTTCAGGGTCTAAAACATGTCAGACCGGTCAGATCTAAAAATCCGTTCTGTTGATAAAAAAAGGTCCCATTGTTGGCCAAAACAAGTCTTGCTGTGTGCAGTGCAATAAACCATGTTTGCAAGAGTCTGTTTGGGATTTGGAACCTGTGTGTGTAAGGGTGTCCATGGGTTTGCCTGTAAACAGAGATGAGAGGAAAAACGAGTTTGTGGCAGCAAGTGGTGTTGATGTTTGTCGTGGCAATAGTTTATAGCCCTCAGCTCACATACCAGGTTGGTCAGAGGGATGCTAGTAAGAGCAGGGTGAAACAAAGGTGACCAACGGAATACAAAATGGCTGCGGTCGGTCAGAATGACTGCAGTTTATGTGCACGTAGGAACTTCCATCAGACAAGATGGCGCAGATAATGGTCATGATTGTCGTTTTGCTTTTAACAGTCGCCCCTTTGAACATAACTAGCCAGCTTGTCAGTCTATTCCGATCTCCATAATGTCCTGTATCTCTTGATCATACATTACTCTCCTTTTTGTGAGCTGAGTGTCCATAGTTTTAGGGTGCAAGGTACTTATGCAAAGAGAACACAAAGGTGGTATACAGGTTGTACAGGTAGATGCACAGACAGCAGGAGAAGAAGATCGCTATCAGTACAAACAGCATTGTCAATAACCTATGCAGTGAATGTAACAAACTGGGAGACAGTGTATACAAAAGGGTATTTGTTGTACCACACGTTTAAACTCGGTGATGAGCATAATTCCTATATGATGCAGTAAATTCATTCTAACACAAAAACGAGTTTATCATACTAATTATTGTTTTGTAGGATAAGGACCACTAAGTGCATTATTGAGAACTGGACTGTGTGAGGAGCCAAACTAATAAAGTATATTCATGAGGGCAACTGGCGTTGTATAATCCTTGTGATACACAGTTTACTCTTTCTTCCATAAGGTATGATATTCCTATGCTATCATTAATACAATGACACTATGAATGCAATTGATGTAGAATTTCAAAGGAAAACCTTTTTCTTGTCCATTTGGGGCATAACGAATACAAGGTGATTGGAAGAGAAATTCAACCTAATATAATTGATGGTCAGGGCATTAGTGTTTGTTAGAGCTCTTCTTTCCAGTGTCTTTTTACAGTGAGCCATCACTGGTAGGCTCCCATTGTTGATCTAGCGTTGGCGCTGTTGAGCACCGGCGGTGGAGCTATGCGTCCAGCTCGGATCCAGGTTCCACGTTGCAGGGCGAGGTCGTTCTTTCTCTGGGATCACAGTCCCTTTGCCCTGTTCACTAACTAATCTATCGCTGATACTTAGACAGGGTACCCGCACCCTATTCTTGATCCGTGAAGTCCATCCCTAATAACCCTATTCCATCTTCGTGCACCATTCCTTCATCAAGTGGATTAAAACCCCATGTGAAAAAGGGGGTTGGGGGAGTCAAAGGAAGAGAGGGTGGAGTGGGGTCAGACTGGAGATGGACCAAGGGGGGCAGAGACTCCGCACAAGTGAGCCCACCAATTAGGCCCAATGGGCTGAGACTTCAGGCACAAGTAGACCAACAGGCTGGGGGCTTCTGGACAGCCCTTCTCTCTTTCATTCTTCTTGTCGGTGATAGTGCCTCGTCCAGCATATCTTTGCTCTGCGACTCCACCTTGGTCGTGGTCATAGGCGTTTCATGACAAGCAGCCAGGCTGTGCATTGCGTCCGACCTCTCTCTTCCAATGACTGGAGGGCGTCCTGAATCTAGCAGTGAGTATAAAACAAATTTTTAGAGAACTGGCAGGGGAAGACGTTACACAATTTAGTTTTCTCTCCCAATTCCAAGCATCTGGGGAAATATGTATCATTTACTTAAAAGTCAAGATAATATGGATACTCTGAATCTTTAGATCTGTGTATATTATTCACTCATGAACCTTCACTGCTGTGCAGGTCTGCAAACACCTCTAGTAATTTCCAGCATACGTATTATCTCTTGTGTCCATTCCTTTTACGTTGTTGTGGCAAGAAATCTAAAATTATTAATTATATAGCCTGTCAAATTTAAACTGACTTCTCCAGCAAAAACCTGTTGTTACAAACAAATTCCTGCATGGCTATATTTTCTTCAAGATCTGTTAACCACAATGAAAAGTGTGATGCGCTATTATCATGGGCCTACAGGTACCCTTCCTAGTATTGTGCACCATAAAGTACACAGGCCGAGCACTGTCCAATCCTGTCAATGTTCCTTACTTTTAACTAAACATCTTGACCTCAGTACCAACTCATCAGGGCTTACTATAACATTCCTTTCAGTTTAGTTCAAATCATTTTCTGTAACAGTATTCTTATTTTAACATCATCCTTTACAACCTAGCTACTTCACTAGTTACTGAAGGACTTGTGATGTCCCTACAACTCATATGCAATGTTTGTGGTAACATGAACGCTGATGGTGGTGCCACTAAGACATTCAAACGAAAGCCACAGACATATAGCTCCCTTTTAAGGGTCAGATTAGGGGACATCAGTCGCCTACCCGTCCTTTAATTTTCAGCCAATTAAATTCCATCATTTTACAGAAAGGAGGGGCAGTAACATGGCATAATATGGTATTATGTTCCTGTCAATTTGTTCAAACACTGTTGTGTTAAAGCCAATTAGACGTGTACTTGAGAGGTACAGTGTCTTCATTTATTACAGGACAATTCGCATAATAAGCACATAAGCCAAAGGAAAACATAAAACACACAGTCTTTGTATACACACAATACAGAATAGGATGCGACAATACATGTACCAAGCACAGAAACCGAGGAAAAACGCAGTGTTAGTTGCACAAAAGGACTTTTTCATGCACGTCGTGCATCTCATAGTTCATTTAATTTACCCAGGGGCCAGGCTCCTTCCTTCCTCCCTTTTGACAGTAGATGACCTAGGCAGGTGACCTTCTTTTGAAAATACTTACTCTTTTTAATGGCTGGACACAAGCACAGTCGTACTAATACTCACAGTGGTGTCCCCCAACATCTAGCAACGATAGTCCGAGTTGAGGTATAGGTGTAAAGTAGAGATACCAGTCAGATGTGTAATGGTACAGCTCTTAAGTTTCTTTGTGGATGGAAGAAAAAGAGGTAAATCTGAAACATGACAATGTCTCTAACTTCTGGGTGGAGGGGGGTTGGATGAACCCCAACCCGGGGGGACTCTTCGCTTCTCTATTTGGTCAGTACAAAAATCAAATTAATTGTTCTCACTGGTGTGCGTTACTTTGTTCTAAATAGGATAGAAAGTGTTTCTAGGAAAAGTGAAAGGTCGCACACTTGTGATACCTGCTGGAGCCGGGCTCTTTGTACTGCAATAAACCTTCAGGCTCCTGATGTAAACTGCCCTCCCATTCATTGGCTTCCAGGAGACACGTTTTTAATAATGTGTCACATTTTAATAAAAATGCTATTTGTCTTTCGCATGTGGGCACCAGGTTTGGGCCTGTTTTTCACATCCCATTGGCCACCTGGTTAGCAACCCAGCCATACAAAAGCGTTCTCATATTGACCAATATGCACATGACACGTACACATACATACTATACAAACATTTCACGCACTCATAGATAGTCCCTACACACAATGCACAATTTCATAACATTAGCCTATTTTCGCATAAATAACAGTGTGCTAAGCCTTTCCAACCTTCAGTTGAAACACCGCTATAACCTAAAGAAAAGGGGGGGGCAGCATCTAAAACACTTCAATACGCGTGATGACGAAGATTTTTAACCCACCATGAACCAGACTCATCTCTGAGATGCAGTCCTTGGCACCTTGGTATTGAAGCCCAGAAAGATTGTTAGTGTGGCAAGGTTAACTAATGGCGGAACGTTCACTACATGGATCATTCAAGTGCAGCATTACAGACCACGTGTAGGAAAAGGTCAGATGCCAGAGGTATTCAGTATAAGGTAGGGGGATGATGGATTAATGCTTTCATTAAAAAAAAACAATCTACAGTGGTCTGGGGCTGTCCCCATTCACAGCATAGGGAAACTATAGGAGGTGGCAAGTTTCATTGGGTGCATCCTTGTTTCTAAGGGTGTACATCTTGGCTACAGTGGCAAGACCACTAACAAACTCGTTTAATGTTTGCATGGAGTTCCGTTTGCGGACGGATGGGGGAAACAGTGCAGCTCCAGTTAGACAGATGACCTTTTTTTCCTAGGAGGTTGTGGGTGGTTAAAACAGAGCAAGACTTTCCTTAAATGCTCATTCAGGTCATGTAACTTGTGCATGGACATCAAACGTTAACACTTAAAATGAGCTTTCTTGTGATATTTCTCCGAGCCCTGGCTTTGGCCATGCAAGCAATATATTTAGGGAAGATATTTTCTCTCTTTTCATTTAATAGATTTACATCTCACTCCTGTCTAATGTCAGACTGGATGGCAGACCCCTGGTAAGGCTCAGGAGCATTTGAAAAACCCCTCTGAAGGTCAGCAAGATTATTAGAGTGGAACGTGGGTGGGAAGGTAGGTGAAACACATAGTGTGCAAAATAAAGATTACGATGTTTAGGACCCCAAGACCCAGAATGCACCTGGAATTACTCATTCTACTGGCCACTGTAAATCGAGTTTCTTCTTTGTGTATTTGTTCCACAATGAGCCATACATTATGGGACAAATACCGTACTTTATATCTAACAAACGATTCGAGCTTAAACAACCATTTTTCAACAACTTTATAAAAGACAGGCATGATGGATATCGGTTAAAATAAATCTCTCAATTAATCCTAAATTCAGACAAGAAGTCTGCATTACCTGCCCTTTACTATTTGCAAATAGTAACTTTTGTTCAAACCATCAATCAATCAATATTCATGAGGCTAATTGATTTTTAACGTACATGTCTTTGTTAGGGGTGCCTTCCGGCGGCGCCGGCTGACTGACCTCTAACAAACGGTCCGGTCTAAAACAACTACAAAACAATCTAGAGAAAACAGGCATGACGTAGTTACCGGTCAAAATGAATATCTCAAACAATCAATGTAGACAAAAAGCCTGCACTACCTGTCCTTCGCTGTCTGCAAAGTGAGAGAATATTCCTATTCTCTGTTGTTTGCAGGGAATGTCTCAAATAACTCAATATAAAAAAGGGAATACTAGTATTCAATCAAACTATTCAAACAATCAATCAATTTGTCGCTTTTTCACGACCTTCCCCGGACCGTATGGACAGTTCTTCGTCTTCCCCTTCCAGCACCTGATTGTCCTCTCACTCCAATATCAATGCGGCACTCCTCTAAGGTCCCAGTCAGGACCGCAGGTCACTCAAGAGAGGTCCGTTCGGAACTGGTGAAGTTCAGTTGATCGGCAGCCAGACGAGGGTCTTTGCAGGGCAGGTTAACTCCAATCGTTAGATGTTCACTCCGTCGTTAGGAGCTCTCTCACCGGACCCACGTGTCGCTGATGGACCCCACGTTTGGGACGCCAATTTGTGAAAAGCAGCGAGTCTCCTAAGACCCCCAAAGCTGCCCGGCGCAGGGTCACCTTTAATTCACTTTGGATTCGTTATCAAAATAATGAGACAGGCGCTGGCAACTGGAAGGCCAGAAAAAGGTTTATTACTCTTAAGAGGAGATCACGTCAACTGCAGACACCACGATGTCTCAGGGAGGTGTTCTGCTGGCAACTGCTTTGGCTCTTCCTTTTATACAGGTTTGACACAATGCATTTGTTTCATTTACATGGTTACAAGCTTGGAGTCTCCGCCCCGGGCAGGTTGTCACACAAACCCAACATTGTTTCATCAACATGGTTACACAAGCCCACCAATAATACTCCTCCCACCCAGGTCAAAACAGACAATTTAATCTTGCAGCGGGAACTTGCTTCAGGGTCTAAAACATGTGAGACCGGCCAGATCTAACAGTCCGTTCAGTTGATAAAAACAGGTCCCATTGTTGGTAAAAACAAGTCTTGCTGTGTCCAGTGCAATAAACCATGTTTGCAAGAATCTGTTTGGTATTTGGAACCTGTTTTGTGTAGGAGTGTCCATGGGTTTGCCTGTAAACTGAGATGAGAGGAAAAATGAGTTTGTGGCAGCAAGTGGTGTTGATGTTCGTCGTGGCAATAGAGTTTATAGCCCCCAGCTCACATACCAGGTGGGTCAGAGGGATGCTAGTATGGGCAGGGTGAACCAAAAGGTGACCAACGGAATACAAAATGGCTGCAGTCGGTCAGAATGACTGCAGTTTATGTGCACGTAGGAACTTCCATCAGACAAGATGGCGCAGATAATGTTCATGATTGTCGTTTTGCTTTTAACAGAACCCCCACAGATTGTGGGGCCCATGCAGAGCAGATTTGTTTGCATCTCAAGTCAATCGTCAGCTATCAAAGTTCTTCAGGTTTTTTTCTTTGGAGTTTTATATAGCGCAAATTAAACTCAAAGGTAACAGAGTTATGTTACAGACGGACACATTCATCATTTTGTTAGGCATGGGGAGATTAAGTGATTTGCCCAGAATCACAGGATGTTGAGCGTCATAGCCGAGACTCGAACCCAGTTATCCAGCTTTGAGGTCAACCACTCTAGCCGTCAAGCTACATCCTCTCCCAATTTGGCCCCCAAATTCAGAAGCCCAGGCTACGGATGCGTTTCGCCATGACTGGTCTCAGTTTCTGTGTTATGCCTTCCCCGTTTCTCATGATACCAAGAGTACAAGTGCAAATCAGACTTCAGAGATTGGAGATCATTCTTGTGACTCCATTCTGGAGGGCTCAGCCCTGGTTTCTGGTAGTCCTAGCTCTAGCGAGCACTCCTCCAGTTCAACTTCTACACCGTCCAGATCTGTTATGGAATCCAGAGAGTCGCCCTCATCTCTTAAACTTGTCTGGTCAACGCACGTTGATGGCTTGGATGGTTTCAGGGAGAGGTGCTATAGCCCAGGCATTTCGCAACAAGCTGCTGTTTTCAGCCAGCAGATGTGTGCAGACAGCACCCACAACCCTTATGCCTCAGATTAGAGGAGTGTGGAGACGAAGCGGCCCTTACCTCCCCGGGGCAACGTCCGAGCCTGGGGGCCCTGTCTCCCACGGCTGGTCATGCAGCGCCCCCATCATACGGGACTCCTCCTCCAAACTGATGAAAGACATATGTAAGCAGTTAGGAATAAAACAGATCAGAACAGCTGCATATCATCCACAAACGGATGGATTGGTGGAAAGATATAATGCCACCATCAAAGCCACTCTTAAGAAACTGCTGGACCTAGAAACAAGAAAGTGGGAAGATATTCTTCCCTTGGCCCTCTTTGCCATCAGGTGTAAGGAACAGAAAAGTACTGGTTATTCTCCCTTCGAGTTACTCTACGGGCATAAACCCCGTTCCCTCTTAGACATGGCTCGAGAACAGTGGAAAACTGAACGAGATAATACCAAACCCTTACCTGAGTACGTTTCGAATCTAAAAACACATTTAGGACAAATTCGAGAGATAGTTAGAACTAATTTAGAAGGTGCACAGAATGCCCAAAAGATCCAATATGACAAAGGGGCCAAATTGAGAACTTTCCAGGTGGGGGACCTCGTATTACTCATGATGTCATCTTCAGATCAGAAACTGTTGGGACAGTGGCAGGGACCCTACACAGTACTCCAACAAGTCACCCCTGTAACCTACCATATAGAAGTAGACAGTAACAAAAGAATCTCGCAGGTTTATCATATGAATCTGCTGAAGAAATGGGAGGGACCGGCTCCGGTAGCTATTCATAGCGTAGAAACCCAGGGGCCCCCGTTTCATCAATGTATTGATCCGGAATTGCCCAAGACTTTAAAAGAATGGTTAATCGAGGTGTTACAACCTCTTGATTTTGTCTTTTCCACTAATCCAGGGGTGACCGCCTTATTGAGCACACCATAAAAACACCACCTGGTAAGCAAGTTAGACTAAGACCCTACCGCATACCTGAAGCTAGGCGACAAACAATAAGAGAGGAAGTGCAGAAGATGTTACAGATGGGAATTATAGAACCATCTAAGAGTGAATGGAATTCTCCCATTGTGCTCGTGCCTAAGCCAGATGGGTCAATTCGATTCTGTATTGACTTTAGAGAAGTGAACAAGATTTCAGAATTCAACACCTACCCTCTTCCTCGAGTGGATGAAATGGTGGAAAGAATAGGGAAAGCCAAATATATCAGCACCCTAGATCTGTGTAAAGGGTATTGGCAGATACCTTTAAAAGAAGAAGACAAGGAAAAAACAGCCTTTTCTACACCCGACGGGTTGTACCAATTTAGAATGTTGCCTTTTGGTTTACATGGGACTCCTGCAACATTTCAGAGGGCCATGAATACAATTCTAAGACCCTATGATGATTTTGCTGTGGCTTACATTGATGATAATGTGATATATAGTGACACCTGGGAACAACACTTAACCCATCTCACCACAATCATCCAAACCCTAGGCGCACAGGGTTTAAAAATCAACCCAGCCAAAAGTCATTTGGCTGCCCAAACAGTCAAGTATCTAGGATACCTATTGGGGGAAGGTGTCATAAGACCACAGCCGTCGAAATGATCGGCTATTTCTCATATACCATTTCCCAAAACAAAAAAAGATTTGAGCGCATTCCTGGGTTTACTAGGTTCCTATAGAAGATTTATCCCTCAGTTTTCCCAGATGGTGGCTCCCCTAACTGATCTTCTACAGAAGAACTGTAAAACGGAACAGATATTACAATCCCCTTCTAGTGAAGTACGACGTTCCTTTGAGACCCTAAAAAAGTCTCTAACATCGGAAACTGTCCTAATTAGTCCAGATTATTCTCGTCCCTTTGTCCTGCAAACAGACGCCTCTGACCAGGGGTTAGGTGCAGTCCTTTCACAAGAGATACCTCAGGGAGAGAAACCAATTCTGTACATTAGCCGTAAACTCTTCCCTCAAGAGAAAAATTATGCAACAATCGAGAAAGAGGCCCTCGCCATCAAATGGGCAATAGAAACCTTGCGTTATTATCTGGAGGGAAGAGAATTTACTCTGTTCACAGACCATGCACCATTAGAATGGTTAGCTAGGAACAAAGGCCACAACGAGAGAGTTTTGAGATGGTTTCTATCCTTACAACTGTATAGATTCCACACTCGACATAGAAAAGGGCGAGGTCAAGGGAATGCTGACTATCTGTCGAGATATCCACAGGAGTCACAACCCCCTAGAAGAAAGACAGCAAGGGAAAGGGGGATGTGAGAAAGATGCCCTGCAGAGTGAGACCCTTACCAAATGGGCGATGGTTCCGTATCGATCCACAACAAAACCACGAGATCCAGACACCTCTGATCTGTTTCCACAGGGACGCGGTCAGAGCTATAACCCGGAAGTCTCGCCTTCACATACCGGAAGAAGAAGCTCGGGCCAATAATAAGGGAGGAGAATCAGTGTGACGAGAGAGAGGAAGAACGCTGGGAAGAGACCATCGAGAAAGAAGACGTGGGACCCGACCAATGGAAAGAAAACGCGGGACCCGACCAACGGAAAGAAGACGCGGGACCCGGTTTGAGGAGAGAAGACGCGGGACCCGACACGGAGAAGACCTGGATGCCAGAAAACCCCGAGGACGGTGAAGAGAGTTGGTCCGAGGACTGGTGGTGTCCAGAGGTGGCTGGGGAGCGGCCGTGACTCAGGAGAGTTACGGCGGAGCCAGGTGAGTGCTTGTGGCTCCGGGGTAACGGGGAGAGGGGCGGGAGAAGAAGTGGGTGGGAAATATCGGGGAAGAAGCGTATAACAGAAGGGTAGTAAAAGTGATGATTCCCTTGTGTGACTAAATACGCCTGTAAACGAAGAGACCTTTATTGTAAGACGCATGAGTGTGCACCATTCCTCTTTCCGTCCTAGGCACTTAATATTAAACTCCTACCACAGAGATTTACAGTTTTTCTTGTCCCCAATTTCGTTTTCTTATCTCCTTTGTTTACGCTTGGCTGTTGGAACTCTCGAGGCACATTAGGAATCTAGTACACCAAGGTGTGGTGATGAGAGTATACCCCTAAATAGTGCCATACAACATTCTGACAGCTCCTTTTCCTCTCTTTATTCTCCTATGAGCGCCTCCGGGGTTACCACCACGGTCAAGGACAACCAGAAAGCAGGACAACACCTTTATCCTCACCAGACCCATCCAGCTCACGGGAATCATCGGATGAAGAGGAGGACCGTCCAGGAACCCTATCTCAACAGTCTACATCTACCACTTTTGTTAATAAATCATCTTTTAAACCTTTACTTAAGCCTCCACGCCTGTTTATCAAGCCTGCCCTCCCACACTAACCCATTTCTGAATGGGAGGGTGTAGGGAAGTGAGATATTCCTCCAAATAAACGTTCTCCATTATCTCTTCTTTGGTTGCCGTAACTGGGTGTAGCCACCGGTCTGCCATGTCTCTTACTATGCAGTAGAGGGCCCTTGGGGTTTCTTGTGAACCCTCTTTGATTTGTCGGAACCTGATACTGTAGATTTCTGTGTCGGTCCCCATACGTTCCAATATACTCCGTTTGACATCCTCATAAGGAGTGAGGCCTACGGGTTTAGCTGCTTGATAAGCTGACTGCAGGTCCCCTGAAAGTAAAGGCCCTAAGTATTGTCCCCACTTATCTTGAGGCCAAGCGGCCGCTCTGGCCATTCTTTCGAAGTTTGCGAAGTAAAAAGTCTGGGTCCTCCCCTGCAACATACTTCTGCATTACAACTGATGGAAGACTGGTATGAGGTCGTGGTTGGCCTAGCGTTTCTGCCAATTTGCCTGTTACGCTCTCCTGTGCTGTGCTTTGTTCCGTCAGAGTTCGGTGCAACTTCTTGCGGTCTTCCTCTGCTACGGCTAGGAATTTCTCCATTATCTTTCCCAGCTGTTCCTGGTTTTCCGCCATCTTCTTCATGACAACCTCCATTTCCTCCGATCCCACTTCTGACACCACCTGTGGGAGGGACGAGCGGAAATAGAAGCTAGGAGACTTTAGTGTTCTATCAATTGTGGTGCTTATTTAAAGTATTAGGATGCTTCAAGTGTCTTCTTGGTCTTTAGAGTCCTTATGTTGGTACAATTGGATCTTGACTGGTATGTTCAGGGTCCTCTTCTTCCTTTCACGGTTCTTTTGATGTCTGCCGACCCCCAGGATGCTCAAAAGAAAAGGCAAGGACGGTCAGTAGTCCGCTCTCAGGACTCTAAAGAAGAGGCTAACCTTCACCTCACCCAGTGACGTTTTCCTGTGCCTTTTATACTGCTGGAGGCTTTTCTTAGTTTTGGGGAAGTGCTGAGATCAAGCAAAGGTGGAGTGCCGGAAGGTAGTGCTCAGGGAGGTGTGAGGGCAATAGGGTATTTAAGGATGAAGTAGCCTGGTGTGATCTATGTACAGTGCCCTTTCCACCCTCCTCCCTACACGTTCCCTCCCGCTTCCCGTTTAAGCTCCAACTAAGCCCAATGTCCCCAGTCACTCACCGTCTGGGCCGTAACTCTCCTGAGTTACGGCGGTGGTTGCGCCCTCCTGGGGGTGAGAAGGGATCCACCACTCCTCGGACCACTCCTCCAGGTCACCGGTGTCTTCAGTGGGCTCCTCCGTTGCCGCGTTTCTTCTCTCTCGTTCTCCGGTTCTTCCGACTTCTCGGCGTCTTCTCCGTGTCCTCTCTCGGCTCCCATGACATCACTGTGTTGTCCATCCAGCCCGGTCTTTTCCTCTTGAATCCTCCAACCGGATTGGTGGTTTTGGTCTTCCTCCCGTAGCGTCGTCTCTGATTGGTTGTTGGGATCTCCTTCCTGTAACGCTGCGTCTGATTGGTGGTGGTTGTCTTCCTGCAACAAAGACGCGGACCAAGAGTTACCTGTGTTTTTGGTTGCCGAACCTCTGTCCCAGGTGAGTCCCTCTATGCTTGCGGGGAGCTGTTCACTGTT
Source organism: Lissotriton vulgaris (assembly GCF_964263255.1). Lineage (NCBI taxonomy): Eukaryota > Metazoa > Chordata > Amphibia > Caudata > Salamandridae > Lissotriton > Lissotriton vulgaris. Next base: position 68,959 of record NW_028247823.1, on the reverse strand, counting down.
GACAGGATTCCCACCCGGTCCCTTCCAACAGACAGCCTTTTGAAGTGGAGTATTCATTGGATCATAAAAGCCTGCTTGTGGAACAGTCTGTTGCGGACCATCTTTGATGTTTCTCTTGTATTCCTCATGGTTGGAGGTTCTTTTGTCCAGTTTCTCTGACCTTGTATTCTTGATCTCACAAGCTATCCCACACATCCTCTGGCCACTGAAAATGCTATGTTTTCCCCTTACCGATGACTATGAACATGAATAGGAAAAATCATACATTTTAAAGCAAGCTCTCAAAATCTGTTCACTTGTGTAAAACCAAAAAAGGTCAGGACTGCCAAGTTATTGTAGGCAGCATGACCTGTTCTCTGGTTGTAGGATAGCATCTCCGTAGTTTATGAATCTTCAAATACCCCTTGATGTGCATCAGGGGAAAGCTGTGGTACCAGGGCTTTGCATGACCTGTTAATTGAGAAGATAGCAGAGTCCATTTGGCTCAAGGACAACTTTATCCAGTGTTTAAGAAAAGTTCTATTCTGGATTGCAGTGCCCTCTCAGGGATTCCTATGAAGCAGATATCATTTCAAGCAACCTTCACCTCTCTGTTGTAGCAATAGTGCATCGATCACTGGCTTTTTGACAACATCTTCTAGCTTTTTGACATGGACTATGGCTATAGACCTGGTTTTATCACTTCAACCTTCTCACAATAGTAGTCTAGAAGTCTGGTAGCACAAGTTGTTTTTTGTTGTTGTAGGACCGCTGTGGAGTTAGTTACTACTGACAGAATGTCTTTCAGAGAAGGCTGAGAGTCAGCTGTCAATGTTGTCGGAGTCAGTGCCTCATTTGGTGTCCTCCCTTCCTCTCCCCTCTATCCTGTGGCTCTTTTAAAAAAAAAGCATACTAGGCCTTTAGATTAGGTTATGTTGGCGTAGCCCCCATCTGTGCACATTTTTGGGACCCTGTGTTGTCACAGGTGTTGTGCTAAACCCTACTACTTTAGGAGTGTTGCCAAAGGACAATCTATCTAGAATGTAAAACTGAATAAAGTTACAGGTTTGCTAAGTTCTTCTGGAAGACTATTAGGGATCATAAATGATGCAACAGTCGCCAGTAGGTATTTATAGTTAGGACCTAGTTTCTAGGCCTGGGCGTAGTTCGCAGAGTTTTGCCACGTGCAACTCCGCGAAGTTACAAATTTCCGCAAACTTCTGCGAGTGGCGTAGTGCAGTGCGAACTGCAGTTTGTGATGGTTTTTATGCTGCTCGGGTAGAAATTCTACCTGAGTGGCAGTTCGCGAACTTACTGTTCGCGAGCAGGGAAAAAACTCTGCTGCACATCCCGAAGCGGAGTTTTCTGCACTCTGCGAGCTCCGCGGAGTGCAGAAAACTCTACGAACGCCGCGAACGGATCGAGGTTCACTGCCCAGGCCTACTGGTTTCCATAGGAAAAACTTTTTTTCTTTTGCCAATATATTTGGTGCCGTTTGATAAATCTTCGCGAAATTTTCAAAACTAATGGTCTACTCAGATTAGCTCCTGTCTTGATAGTTTCGGGGTGATTCGTCGAGCGGGGGCCGAAAAAAAGGGGGGTCCTAAAACACGCTTTCTTCATGTTAATTTCCATAGGAAATTTTAGACAAAGCTACAGCCTGAACTGCTGAACGGAATTACCCCAAATTTGGCAAAAAGGGTAGCTCTTGGTTCAGAAAGCGTTCTGTTTGTTAAATGGTGTAAATCCGTTCAGTAGTTCCTGAGAACTTAAAAAAATTAAAAATATTGATACCTGGTGGCCATGGTGCATCTGCGAACCCTCCCGATCACGAGCTTGTCTCTGGCAGCCATCTTGTGACACGGTACTGAGTCACAAGAAAAAGGGAAGAAAGGGATTAAAAAAAAGAAAAGGGGGCAGGCTAGAAACACCCTGCCCCCCTAGGCCTGGTCAGGGGGTCCCTGTGACCCTTAGTGCCAAAAAAGCTTTTTTTTCAAATATTTTCGGCAGGATTTGTGAATACCGCAGAAAATGTTTTACAAAATGAAGAGCGGTCTTCCACGCTATGTTGTTTTTAAGCCCCCGGGTGGGCCACATCCCGGGGAAATGTATGATTGTGATACTGGATGGCCGTAGGAGGATCTCTTGGCCAATGAGTAGGAAATGATCTGGTTGTTCCCCCACTTGCTTTCCTCCCCCTAGAGCTGTGTGATTCAGCCTCCATCCCCTCCCCAACTCGCAGGCAGAGAGCCGTTCAAGCGGTGCCTACTTTGAAGTGGCTCTGGAGCGCTGCTGCTGATACCCCGGTGGGTACGGTGGTGGGGGTCTTCTGGGTGAGGGACCGGGATTCTGGACAGAAGGGACAGGTGCGTCTAGAAATCTTCTTTGGGTGAAGTCTTTGGGCAATCACTACTCGCTGGTCACAGGGGAGGCTTTGGACATGGAGAGTGTGCCACAGTAAACCCTAGAACTGGTGTTTACAGATCTGGGGACCTGTAAAGTGCAAGTAAGTGTATTTATTTAAATAAGTTACATGACACGCTGCGGCGCGCTCATGTATTCTCTTGTGTTTATATTACATCATCTGACTTGTATTCCAACATGCTGCACGCACTTCTGAAGAGAATGTTTTTCTTCAAAAGTGCGTCCCTCGTGTCATGCTGGACACAGTTGAGTATTAACTGTACCTGAGTCAGTTTCTCCACGGACCTGTTCCTGGCAAGCTGCGCTCCTGTGATCTGCTGTTCTTTTTACAAATAAACTATTATTCAATAGTTTCAACTGCTTCATCTTCATTGCCACCATACTTTACATATTGGCGACAAGGACTACGGCGATCCCAGCAATTTCGACAGCATTTCACCATTTTTGCGCATTCTTCTGAAAAATACCTACATTTATATATGCGCTTCGCTTCAAAACCTTCACTCTCCTTCTCTGAGACCGGAAACCTCGTCATCGCACTACGCTGCAGTGAGTTTCTGGAAATGTAATCATTTTTTTTCACTCCTGACAGCCTACTGGTTGATTCCTCGAGCGCTTTCTAACGCGCATGACGTCATTTGCCTATGTCATCACGCTCACGCTCTGGGGGCCATTTTGTTTCACTTGTTTCCATGACAACATTCACCGAGTGATTTTCGAGTCTGGTTTCTTCAGTTTTCAACAGCGAGCGCACCGAATTAAAAAGGTATTTATTTGAAAGAGACTTAAGAATTTCATACAGTTACTTCATTCACTTTATATACTGTACTAAGAATTTTTAAAATACTTTTACAAAGCTTCCTATTTACATTATGGCCACTAATCAACAAATTGTGTACTTGAATCATTTTTTACCTAATCCTGGTAAGCCCAAAGAGTCATGGAAGTTGTGGTTCATTAGTTTTGAAAATTACCTAGTGGCAATTGGTGCAGATGAATACTCTGCAAAAAGGAAGCTGGCTATTTTATATAGCCATTTAGGAACTGCTGGAAAGGAAATTTTCAACAATCTTCCATTGTCTGTACCTCCATCAGGAGATGGAGAAGGATGGAATGTTTTCACAGATGCAGTCTTAAGATTGAATAAGACATTTATTGATCAGCCCAGTGTTATGATGGAACGTTTCAACTTCATGAAAAGGAAACAACATCAAGATGAGTCTGTAGAGGACTTCATCTCTGTTTTGAGAAATTTTGCTGCGGAATGCAATTTCGGAGCATATCTAGACACTGTTTTAAGAGACCAGTTTGTCTACAACTGCTATCACAAAAAGATTCAGGAGAGGATTTTGAGTTGTCGTGACCCCACATTAAATGAAGTGTTAGACATGGCCAAAAGCGTAGAAAGGTCGATTGTCTCTTCGAAATGCATCACAGATGGAAATCTTCTTCAACATGAAAAGGATGTACAAATTAATGCTGTTCTTCAAAAAAACTCATCATTTAAACCTTTTCAAAAGAAATGTAATTCTTATTGCTTTAGATGTGGATCAAAAAGTCACCTTAGTAACAGCCCCACATGTCCTGCGTTGGGTAAAAAGTGTACTTTTTGTAGCAAAATTGGCCACTTTAATATTGTTTGCAGAAACAGGAAAGCAGTTAGAATCAATAACCTTTCTTCTCTTGAAGATCCTCATGTAAATGTTTCTAACGTTGACATGTCTTTCTTGCAATCTCCATTTGATGATCTTCACATTAACTCAATTCAAAATGTTGATTCTAACCTGTCTATCCCTGAAAGGAAAATTCTCTCCATTGATTTAGTTGAGCTTGATCACCACACTACACGTGTCAAAGACCCCACTTGCTGTGTAATTGTTGATGATGTAAAATTGGATATGATGGCAGATTCGGGGGCACCCGTTACCATCATCTCTAATACTTTATTTGATGAAATCTGGAGTAAGAGTGTAACTTTATCTCCTCTTGACATCATTCCCAAAGCCTATAATAGAAAAAGTATTGATATGTTAGGATATTTTATTACAAGAATTGAATGTGTGGGTAGGTTTACTACAACGAAAGTCTATATTGCTATTGATGGAAAACTTATTGTTGGATGGCAAGATTTGGCTAGAATGGGTTTGAAATTGGTTCCTGGTTCTGATTCACCAGTTCAAATCAATGAGACCTCAATTTTTAATGTAGTTCATGAGGAAGACTTGGAGATTCAGAACTTAATATCTGAATTTCCGGAGGATTTCAAAGATTCTGTGGGCTACATCAAAGATTTTGAGCATCTGATCAGATTGAAACCCAATGCCATTCCTGTCTGCCATAAACTGAGGAATGTTCCTTTGAATGTAAGAGATGAGCTTAAAAAAGTCCTAGACAACTTAGTTTCAGAAGGTATTATTGTCCCTACCAATTCTTCTTTATGGGTTAGTCCCATAGTTGTCGTTAAGAAAAAGGATTCCTCGATTCGTTTGTGTGCAGATTTGCGCTCCCTTAATCAAAACATTATTGTGGATTGCCATCCCTTACCGAAAATTCAAGAATTGTTGACAGGCATTTCGGAATCCAAAATGTTCTCACTTTTGGACCTCAAGAGTGCGTACCATCAGATTCCTCTCTCGAGGTCCTCCTCTGAGTTAACAACTTTCATAACTCCTTTCGGGGCATTCAAATATCTCAGACTCCCTTTTGGCTTGGCTTCTGCCGCCAGTGTCTTCCAAAAATTCATGGACACAATTTTGCATGACATCCCAAATGTACAAGCCTATCAGGATGATGTTCTGATTCATTCGAAAAATAGATCAGAGCATTTTAAAGTGTTAAGGAAAGTTTTGTCTCGCTTTCAAGAAGTTGGCATAACTCTGGGTGTTAAGAAATGTATATTTATGGTAAAAGAACTGGACTATCTGGGTCATAGTATTTCTGCACATGGTATTAAACCAAAGATTTGTTTAACCAAAGCTATTTCCAATGTTGCTGTCCCTAAAGATAAGGATGCCTTAAGGTCATTTCTTGGGCTTGCTGAGTACTATTCACGCTTTATCCAAAATTATTCTCAGTTTGTCCAACCTCTCCGCACCTTACTCAAGAAAGATATTAAGTTCATTTGGTCCGAAGAAGCTAACAAGGCTTTTGACACTGTAAAAAAGGTTATTGTAGAAGCACCTGCCCTATCATCATTCAATCCAAGTTTAGAATGTACCATTGCTGTTGACGCTAGTCAAAGGGGTTTAGGTGCAGTGTTAACTCAAAGAGACTCTTGTAGGGAGAATACTATAGGTTTTGCGTCAAGAGCCTTAAATGTAGCTGAGTCTCATTATAGCACTATTGAAAGAGAAGCCCTTGCCTGTTCCTGGGCAATTGAGAAATTTAAAACATTTATCTGGGGATCACACTTCATTCTCCTCAGTGATCACAAGCCCTTACTTCATCTTCTCAATGGTAATGGAACAGGCAAGGTTTCTTCTAGATTAGTTCGCATTTTGTCTAAACTACATGAGTACAATTTTACCATTAGACACATTTCAGGTGGCAATAATTTGCGAGCTGATGCTCTTTCAAGACTGACTTTACTTGAAAATGATGTTGAGGATGATTCCGTTGATGACGTTGAGTGTGTGGTAGCATCCATAGAAGAGTTGGTCCTTTCACCTTTTTGTATATCAGAGACTGAATGGAAGCATAGTTGCTCTGAAGATTCAGTTCTTCTCAATGTTAAAAATCTAATTGTTTCTGGTTGGCCAAGAATTCGCTCTCTTCCTGCGCCCTTGAAAGTCTTTGCTCAAGTGTCTGGTGAACTTTCCATTGCTAATGATGTCATTTTTAGGGGTGATTTATGTGTCCCACCTTTAGGTATTAGGAAAAAACTTTTTGACTTTGCTCATCAGGAACACCTTGGCGTTGGCAGCACCTCAAGGAAATTGAAGGAACACTTTTGGTGGCCTGGTTTAGATGGGGATGTTTCTAACTGGATTGAGTCTTGTTCTACTTGTCTGGTTTCGGATAAGCACTGGAAGACACCCCTTTTACCTTTGCATACAGTTCCTTTTCCTGCTGAAGCTTGGCAAAAGCTGGCTATTGATGTCTCTGGTCCTTGGGCGGTGTTACCTAGTAATAAACGTTTTATTGTTTCACTGGTTGACTATCATTCTAAGTGGTGTGCTTTTGAGTTCTCAGATTCTCCCACTTCTGTTGCTGCCATTGATTTCCTCAGTAAAACTTTTCTCTCTGAGGGTCCCCCTAGGGAATTGGTCAGTGACAATGGCTCTCATTTTTGTTCATCCTCTTTTGAGTCATTTCTTAAGTCATATGATATCAAACATCTTAAAGTGGCACTGTACTCTCCTTCATCCAATGGACTAATTGAGAGGATGAATAGGTTTTTCAAGGAGGGAATACAGACCGCTGTGTCTTCTAGTTTGGATGTAGAAAAATTCCTTAGGGGCAAATTATGGTCTTATTTAGTTACCCCTCATAGTACAACTGGTGTTTCCCCTTTCAGACTTCTAAGAAAAAGAAATCCAAATGGGAATATTTGCCCATCTTGGATAAAAGACTTGAAAGTTAAGGACAACGTTTGCTTAGCTTGCAACGACAAGGAGATTGTCAAAGTAAATGTTGCTTCTAAACAATTGGTCCAACAGAAAAACTTTAATTCAAAATTCCTTTCTTCTATTCAACCTTTCAATGTAGGAGACTGGGTCATGGTTAAATTTAATAGTAAGGTTAAAAAAGGTCTATCTACCTTTTCTTTACCTACCCAGGTCCTCAAAGTTTCCAAAGGTTCTCTCTTCCTTGATGGAAGGGGGTGGTGGAGTAAGCGTGTCATTGTCAGACTTACTCCCGAACAGGCAAGGAAAATCTCCTCAAGTAAATATGTAAATGAATCTTCCTCATCTTCTTTTTTCCGTTTAGGTACCACTTCTGATGAACATAATGAACATTCACCTGACACTTCTCCTTGTTCTCGAATTTCAACACCTAACTCAAATTTTGTTGAAAATTCTAATGTCAATGAACCAATGTGTAATGATACTGTTAACTCTCATGTTATTGCAACCCCTTCTCATGTTTCCACTGACAGGTCTCACAGGAATTGTTCTCTTCCTTCTCGTTTTAAGGATTATTTTCTTTCTTAAGTTTTCACTTTTCTTTTATCTTTTATTTATGTAAATAGGGAGAAGATGTAAAGTGCATGTAAGTGTATTTATTTAAATAAGTTACATGGCACGCTGCGGTGCGCTCACGTATTCTCTTGTGTTTATATTACATCATCTGACTTGTATTCCAACATGCTGCACGCACTTCTGCAGAGAATGTTTCTCTGCAGAAGTGCGTCCCTCGTGTCATGCTGGACACAGTTGAGTATTAACTGTACCGGAGTCAGTTTCTCCACGGACCTGTTCCTGGCAAGCTGCGCTCCTGTGATCTGCTGTTCTTTTTACAAATAAACTATTATTCAATAGTTTCAACTGCTTCATCTTCATTGCCACCATACTTTACAGGACCCCCGTGTGCACACAGAAGAAAGTGGTTGTGAACATTTCTGACATCACTGACAACCCTCTGCGGTTCCCGCACCCCTCCTTAAGTGCCCAAATCAAGGAGAATAACAAGCCTGGCGCTCTGCTATGCACTGTGTTCGCCTCGGACCAGGACGACAAAGTTTGCATCACACTGGGAGGGTTTGAGGTATTCCAGACTAGGACAGGCGCACTCCCTAGTGGCCGCACGGTATCGTGTCACTGAGTGTCAGACTCCAGGCAAAAGGGCGGGCGGTAATCCCTCGTAACCGCTCAATGGTGGATCAAAAATCCACACTAATTTGTACACAAACACAACAATTGCCCCTGCTCTAGGAAAATATCACAATGCTTGGTGAGTCCTGGTTATGGTTTAGTAGTGAGTTACGCACATCAATAATGTTTCAGAATCAACAGAAAGAAAGTTCAATGAGATAGAATCCTTGTTATAGAAAACAGATTTATTGTTCCTCTTGTTCTGGCCAACACGTGTTTCATCGCAGGGAAACAGACTGCGAATCTTCAGGGCTGGGTATAGATACAAAAGTTACATTTGTATGATTGAATTTACATGAGTGAAATAGTGATGGGTGACCCTTGGTGACATAGGGCGGGCATGCTAATGGGTGACATTCTGGCATAAAAGTGTGACTTGATATCAATGTTGTTCGTGACTGTGGATGGTGGTAAACTTTTATCGTGGCTATACAGATTGTGTGGATGTGATTTAGGGATCTAAAGTTTATTTATATTTTTAAAAGCAAACACATTAACTAGTATGCGTAGATGATGTATTCAAACAGCATGAAAAGAAGACACGGGAAGACATATAACAAGTTGGTGAAGAACGAGTGAGAAGGTGTCCGTGCTTGTGGGCAGTTACATGCTTCATTGTGACTTGTAGTGACTTTTTAGTTTCTTTAATTCGGTCAAATTCATGAAGGAAGGTTTTATAGTTAAATATATTGACAATTACATAGAATATACTTGGCAGGAGCGAATCATGTTGTCATATGTACAAAAGGAAATTATTAAGACTGTTTGAATCTTAGATAGTGAGTTTTAAGGATACGCATGGTAAAGACAACAAATGGTGAAAATTTACTGTTCTTTCCCATGTAATTGATATACTGCGTGTTTGTTACGATGATATTCTGGGACTCAAATGTAAAAAATGTAAAAAACGCCACTGGTTAATGTGAACGCCAGACACGGAGAAAGGAGGTATCAATTTGGGAGAGTATGCTTGGAAATGCACTTGTATATTTTACCTCAGAACGCCGGATATAACATTAACTAGGTGTTTGAATAGTACACGCATTTTTGTGGTTATAGAAGTTGAAAAGTGGGATATATTGATTGTCAGGTTAACTGTAATTATGTTCCCATAAGGGGATCTAAGCATTAGAACGTGACTCACCCTTTAGGAAAGAAAGCCGGAAGTAGCGATATGGCCACAAGTAATATTGTTGCGCTAGAAAGCGTAGTCGGGTAAAACCTACAGGTAAAAATAGTATACTTCAGAAACGTTGAGAGACGAGATGTTGATATGCATCAGGTCCCGTAAAGTCATTATGGGAGTAGGTGCTACATATAAACAAACCATAAATGAAAATTTAAAATTCATACCTTGAAAGGTTCATGGGAAAACATCCCCGGGAGGAGAAAAGATTAAAGCTGTAGCGCTAGAAATCCGGTATTTAGGCAGGTGCACCTATAAGGTAAGTAATGGAAACACACGATGGTGTAATCTTTTCTCAATATAAGGCGGCTTGTTTAAGAGAGGGGAAAGGTAAGTATGCGAAGCGAGGTATTTTACCTGAAAATATTCAATCTCCCTCCTGTAGTTCCCGGTGCCGTTGTCCGAAAGCGGTCACCTGACAGGAAGTCGGGGTCCCTATTTAAGCCTACTTCCGGTGTTCGCCCTGTCATTTTTACAAAACACTAGAGCGGTAACGTTTCGTTTAGTTGGATGAAACGTCGGACCAAATTAGAAAAAATACTACTATAATCTAGTCGGGTTGGCTGAGTCAATCGGAAAAGGTGGTTTAAGATTTAAATCTAAAATTTGGCGTTCTGATACACGGAGTCAAAATTATAAAACCCAAAATTCAGTTGGTGTTTAGTTTAGGCGAAATTAAATCACCAAAAGAGCCAAAAATAACGGCGTATTCATTTAGTTGTGAAAGAACCCGGTAGATGTCCGGTTAAATGAGAGTGTTGAAACGAAAATTGCCTTGGTTCTACTGATTCTCGGTTTAGTTTGATGTTATTCGATGTGACGTTGAGCAGACGAATCAACAATAGAGTACATATTTACAGATATAAGACGAGGGAATCCAGTGAGTATGTACAGTTACATGATTTTTGACAGACAACAAAAAAGAAAAAAGAAGGAAGAAAGGCATGTTAGACCACATATTAGGCACATATATTGTTGTGTAAATATAAATATAAACATAAATATAAACATAAGTCTTGTTGAGTAAGATAATATAGGTTTAGTTTGAGACAATTAGTATCCCTCTGGTAATGTGGTTTTGGGTGTAGGGAGATGTTCTGGTTCTTTGTGGAGTCTGTTTCGGTTTAATTTAATTTAATTTAGTTCCCTAGAAAATATTGCATCTCAGGGTCGTAGTTCAGGCCCAGTTCAATACTATGGAGACGCATAATCCAGGTCGCTTCTTTTCTTCTCAAAGTTAGCTCTCGGTTACCACCCCTAATGTGAGTGGGTACTGTTTCAATGCCATAGAAGCTGTCAGGTGACCGCTTTCGGACAACGGCACCGGGAACTACAGGAGGGAGATTGAATATTTTCAGGTAAAATACCTCGCTTCGCATACTTACCTTTCCCCTCTCTTAAACAAGCCGCCTTATATTGAGAAAAGATTACACCATCGTGTGTTTCCATTACTTACCTTATAGGTGCACCCGCCTAAATACCGGATTTCTAGCGCTACAGCTTTAATCTTTTCTCCTCCCGGGGATGTTTTCCCATGAACCTTTCAAGGTATGAATTTTCAATTTTCATTTATGGTTTGTTTATATGTAGCACCTACTCCCATAATGACTTTACGGGACCTGATGCATATCAACATCTCGTCTCTCAACGTTTCTGAAGTATACTATTTTTACCTGTAGGTTTTACCCGACTACGCTTTCTAGCGCAACAATATTACTTGTGGCCATATCGCTACTTCCGGCTTTCTTTCCTAAAGGGTGAGTCACGTTCTAATGCTTAGATCCCCTTATGGGAACATAATTACAGTTAACCTGACAATCAATATATCCCACTTTTCAACTTCTATAACCACAAAAATGCGTGTACTATTCAAACACCTAGTTAATGTTATATCCGGCGTTCTGAGGTAAAATATACAAGTGCATTTCCAAGCATACTCTCCCAAATTGATACCTCCTTTCTCCGTGTCTGGCGTTCACATTAACCAGTGGCGTTTTTTACATTTTTTACATTTGAGTCCCAGAATATCATCGTAACAAACACGCAGTATATCAATTACATGGGAAAGAACAGTAAATTTTCACCATTTGTTGTCTTTACCATGCGTATCCTTAAAACTCACTATCTAAGATTCAAACAGTCTTAATAATTTCCTTTTGTACATATGACAACATGATTCGCTCCTGCCAAGTATATTCTATGTAATTGTCAATATATTTAACTATAAAACCTTCCTTCATGAATTTGACCGAATTAAAGAAACTAAAAAGTCACTACAAGTCACAATGAAGCATGTAACTGCCCACAAGCACGGACACCTTCTCACTCGTTCTTCACCAACTTGTTATATGTCTTCCCGTGTCTTCTTTTCATGCTGTTTGAATACATCATCTACGCATACTAGTTAATGTGTTTGCTTTTAAAAATATAAATAAACTTTAGATCCCTAAATCACATCCACACAATCTGTATAGCCACGATAAAAGTTTACCACCATCCACAGTCACGAACAACATTGATATCAAGTCACACTTTTATGCCAGAATGTCACCCATTAGCATGCCCGCCCTATGTCACCAAGGGTCACCCATCACTATTTCACTCATGTAAATTCAATCATACAAATGTAACTTTTGTATCTATACCCAGCCCTGAAGATTCGCAGTCTGTTTCCCTGCGATGAAACACGTGTTGGCCAGAACAAGAGGAACAATAAATCTGTTTTCTATAACAAGGATTCTATCTCATTGAACTTTCTTTCTGTTGATTCTGAAACATTATTGATGTGCGTAACTCACTACTAAACCATAACCAGGACTCACCGAGCATTGTGATATTTTCCTAGAGCAGGGGCAATTGTTGTGTAAAGTTTGCATCACATACTCCATAGCGGAGCGGCACCTGGACGGCTCCTCTTTCTACTATATCAGCTCCAATATGGGCGACATCAACCACAAAAGCATTCAGATTCTGCAGGTCACTTTCATTAAAGGACACGTGTTAAGATGGCGGCACCCTTTCCTCGTCGGTAACCGCGAGTCTGCGGGATGACGTCACGGCTCCCGTCAGCCATGACGTCAGGCCGTCTGTACCTGCGGCAGGTGCGCGTGAGAGCTGTCACTGGCATGCGAGGGCCCGGGCATCAAACCGGCGCTGGCAGAAAGAGTGAGGGGGCCCCGGGCCCCACATGACGCTGTGACTGAGAGCCTGACCTCCCCCCCCCCCTACGCGTCGCAGGACGCGCCGCTGCCCTTGTTTCCGGTCGCTGGGGGCGTGGCGCGCGCTGATGCGCGTCATCGCTGGAGCGAGCGGGTTCCAGACGGTCTAGTGGTTGGAATCCCTCGTCCGGCGCTGCCTGAGGACGTCACTTCCGGCGCGCCGGTGGGCGGGCTCTGGTTTATTTACCTCCTCGCCCATGCGTGCCGCCATTCTTGCTGCTCGCGCCTGTCCGTCGCTCCGAGCCGTTGCGGTCGGTCCGTCTGTCCGTAGGGTAAGTTCCTCCCCCCACAGGTAACAGCGCGGCCCGGCTCGCTGTAGGTAGTGTGGGTCTGAGGGTGGTCTGTCTGGGAGGGTTTTGAACCAGGACGTGTATGTGAGCATGCATAGATCATGGAGGGGCCTCGCTGTAGGTAGTGTGGGTCTGAAGGTGGTCTGTCTGGGAGGGTTTTGGACCAGGACGTGTATGTGAGCATGCATAGATCATGGGGGGCTCGCTGTAGGTAGTGTGGGTCTGAGGGTGGTCTGTCTGGGAGGGTTTTGAACCAGGACGTGTATGTGAGCATGCATAGATCATGGGGGGGGGGGGCTCGCTGTAGGTAGTGTGGGTCTGAGGGTGGTCTGTCTGGGAGGGTTTTGAACCAGGACGTGTGTGTGAGCATGCATAGATCATGGGGGGCTCGCTGTAGGTAGTGTGGGTCTGAGGGTGGTCTGTCTGGGAGGGTTTTGAACCAGGACGTGTATGTGAGCATGCATAGATCATGGGGGGGGGGGCTCGCTGTAGGTAGTGTGGGTCTGAAGGTGGTCTGTCTGGGAGGGTTTTGGACCAGGACGTGTATGTGAGCATGCATAGATCATGGGGGGGCCTTGCTGTAGGTAGTGTGGGTCTGAGGGTGGTCTGTCTGGGAGGGTTTTGAACCAGGACGTGTATGTGAGCATGCATAGATCATGGGGGGGCTCGCTGTAGGTAGTATGGGTCTGAGGGTGGTCTGTCTGGGAGGGTTTTGAACCAGGACGTGTATGTGAGCATGCATAGTTCATGGGGGGGGCCTCGCTGTAGGTAGTGTGGGTCTGAGGGTGGTCTGTGGGAGGGCTTTGAACCAGGACGTGTATGTGAGCATGCATAGATCATGGGGGGGCTCGCTGTAGGTAGTGTGGGTCTGAGGGTTGTCTGTCTGGGAGGGCTTTGAACCAGGACGTGTATGTGAGCATGCAAAGATCATGGGGGGGCTCGCTGTAGGTAGTGTGGGTCTGAGGGAGGTCTGTCTGGCAGAACTTTGGACCAGGACGTGTATGTGAGCATGCATAGATCATGGGGGGGCTCGCTGTAGGTAGTGTGGGTCTGAGGGAGGTCTGTCTGGCAGAACTTTGGACCAGGACGTGTATGTGAGCATGCATAGATCATGGGGGGGCTCGCTGTAGGTAGTGTGGGTCTGAGGGAGGTCTGTCTGGCAGAACTTTGGACCAGGACGTGTATGTGAGCATGCATAGATCATGGGGGGGGCTCGCTGTAGGTAGTGTGGGTCTGAGGGTGGTCTGTCTGGCAGAGACCAGGACGTGTATGTGAGCATGCATAGATCATGGAGGGGCCTCGCTGTAGGTAGTGTGGGTCTGAGGGTGGTCTGTCTGGGAGGGTTTTGAACCAGGACGTGTATGTGAGCATGCATAGATCATGGGGGGGGGGCTCGCTGTAGGTATAGTGTGGGTCTGAGGGTGGTCTGTCTGGGAGGGTTTTGAACCAGGACGTGTATGTGAGCATGCATAGATCATGGGGGGGGGGGGGCTCGCTGTAGGTATAGTGTGGGTCTGAGGGCGGTCTGTCTGGGAGGGTTTTGAACCAGGACGTGTATGTGAGCATGCATAGATCATGGGGGGGGGGGGGCTCGCTGTAGGTACTGTGGGTCTGAAGGTGGTGTATGGGAGGGTTTTGAACCAGGGCGTGTATGTGAGCATGCATAGATCATGGGGGGGCCTCGCTGTAGGTAGTGTGGGTCTGAGGGTGGTCTGTCTGGGAGGGTTTTGAACCAGGACGTGTATGTGAGCATGCATAGATCATGGGGGGGGGCTCGCTGTAGGTATAGTGTGGGTCTGAGGGTGGTCTGTCTGGGAGGGTTTTGAACCAGGACGTGTATGTGAGCATGCATAGATCAGGGGGGGGGGGGGCTCGCTGTAGGTAGTGTGGGTCTGAGGGAGGTCTGTCTGGCAGAACTTTGGACCAGGACGTGTATGTGAACATGCATAGATCATGGGGGGGGGCCTCGCTGTAGGTAGTATGGGTCTGAGGGTGGTCTGTCTGGGAGGGTTTTGAACCAGGACGTGTATGTGAGCATGCATAGTTCATGGGGGGGGCCTCGCTGTAGGTAGTGTGGGTCTGAGGGTGGTCTGTCTGGGAGGGTTTTGAACCAGGACGTGTATGTGAGCATGCATAGATCATGGGGGGGCTCGCTGTAGGTAGTGTGGGTCTGAGGGTGGTCTGTCTGGGAGGGCTTTGAACCAGGACGTGTATGTGAGCATGCATAGATCATGGGGGGGGCTCGCTGTAGGTAGTGTGGGTCTGAGGGTGGTCTGTCTGGGAGGGCTTTGAACCAGGACGTGTATGTGAGCATGCAAAGATCATGGGGGGGCTCGCTGTAGGTAGTGTGGGTCTGAGGGAGGTCTGTCTGGCAGAACTTTGGACCAGGACGTGTATGTGAGCATGCATAGATCATGGGGGGGCTCGCTGTAGGTAGTGTGGGTCTGAGGGAGGTCTGTCTGGCAGAACTTTGGACCAGGACGTGTATGTGAGCATGCATAGATCATGGGGGGGCTCGCTGTAGGTAGTGTGGGTCTGAGGGTGGTCTGTCTGGCAGAGACCAGGACGTGTATGTGAGCATGCATAGATCATGGGGAGGGGCCTCGCTGTAGGTAGTGTGGGTCTGAGGGTGGTCTGTCTGGGAGGGTTTTGAACCAGGACGTGTATGTGAGCATGCATAGATCATGGAGGGGCCTCGCTGTAGGTAGTGTGGGTCTGAGGGTGGTCTGTCTGGGAGGGTTTTGAACCAGGACGTGTATGTGAGCATGCATAGATCATGGGGGGGGGCTCGCTGTAGGTATAGTGTGGGTCTGAGGGTGGTCTGTCTGGGAGGGTTTTGAACCAGGACGTGTATGTGAGCATGCATAGATCATGGGGGGGGGGGCTCGCTGTAGGTATAGTGTGGGTCTGAGGGTGGTCTGTCTGGGAGGGTTTTGAACCAGGACGTGTATGTGAGCATGCATAGATCATGGGGGGGGGGGGGCTCGCTGTAGGTACTGTGGGTCTGAAGGTGGTGTATGGGAGGGTTTTGAACCAGGGCGTGTATGTGAGCATGCATAGATCATGGGGGGGCCTCGCTGTAGGTAGTGTGGGTCTGAGGGTGGTCTGTCTGGGAGGGTTTTGAACCAGGACGTGTATGTGAGCATGCATAGATCATGGGGGGGCCTCGCTGTAGGTAGTGTGGGTCTGAGGGTGGTCTGTCTGGGAGGGTTTTGAACCAGGACGTGTATGTGAGCATGCATAGATCATGGGGGGGGGGGGGGCTCGCTGTAGGTATAGTGTGGGTCTGAGGGTGGTCTGTCTGGGAGGGTTTTGAACCAGGACGTGTATGTGAGCATGCATAGATCATGGGGGGGGGGGGCTCGCTGTAGGTAGTGTGGGTCTGAGGGAGGTCTGTCTGGCAGAACTTTGGACCAGGACGTGTATGTGAACATGCATAGATCGTGGAGGGGCCTCGCTGTAGGTAGTGTGGGTCTGAGGGTGGTCTGTCTGGGAGGGCTTTGGACCAGGACGTGTATGTGAGCATGCATAGATCATGGGGGGGCCTCGCTGTAGGTAGTGTGGGTCTGAGGGTGGTCTGTCTGGGAGGGTTTTGAACCAGGACGTGTATGTGAGCATGCATAGATCATAGGGGGGGGGGGGCCTCGCTGTAGGTACTGTGGGTCTGAGGGTGGTCTGTCTGGCAGAGCTTTGGACCAGGACGTGTATGTGAACATGCATAGATCATGGGGGGGCTCGCTGTAGGTAGTGTGGGTCTGAGGGTGGTCTGTCTGGGAGGCTTTTGGACCAGGACGTGTATGTGAGCATGCATAGATCATGGGGGGGCTCGCTGTAGGTAGTGTGGGTCTGAGGGTGGTCTGTCTGGGAGGGTTTTGGACCAGGACGTGTATGTGAGCATGCATAGATCATGGGGGGGGCCTCGCTGTAGGTAGTGTGGGTCTGAGGGTGGTCTGTCTGGGAGGGTTTTGAACCAGGACGTGTATGTGAGCATGCATAGATCATGGGGGGGCTCGCTGTAGGTAGTGTGGGTCTGAGGGTGGTCTGTCTGGGAGGGCTTTGGACCAGGACGTGTATGTGAGCATGCATAGATCATGGGGGGGCCTCGCTGTAGGTAGTATGGGTCTGAGGGTGGTCTGTCTGGGAGGGCTTTGGACCAGGACGTGTATGTGAGCATGCATAGATCATGGGGGGGCTCGCTGTAGGTATAGTACGGGTCTAAGGGTTTGTCTGTCTGGGAGGGTTTTGAACCAGGACGTGTATGTGAGCATGCATAGATCATGGGGGGCTCGCTGTAGGTAGTGTGGGTCTGAGGGTGGTCTGTCTGGGAGGGTTTTGAACCAGGGACGTGTATGTGAGCATGCATAGATCATGGGGGGGGGGGGCCTCGCTGTAGGTAGTGTGGGTCTGAGGGTGGTTTGTCTGGGAGGGCTTTGGACCAGGACGTGTTTGTGAGCATGCATAGATCATGGGGGGGGGGGGGCTCGCTGTAGGTAGTGTGGGTCTGAGGGTGGTCTGTCTGGGAGGGTTTTGAACCAGGACGTGTATGTGAGCATGCATAGATCATGGGGGGGCTCGCTGTAGGTAGTGTGGGTCTGAGGGTGGTCTGTCTGGGAGGGTTTTGAACCAGGACGTGTATGTGAGCATGCATAGATCATGGGGGGGCCTCGCTGTAGGTAGTGTGGGTCTGAGGGTGGTCTGTCTGGGAGGGTTTTGAACCAGGACGTGTATGTGAGCATGCATAGATCATGGGGGGGGGGGGCTCGCTGTAGGTATAGTGTGGGTCTGAGGGTGGTCTGTCTGGCAGAGCTTTGGACCAGGACGTGTATGTGAGCATGCATAGATCATGGGGGGCTCGCTGTAGGTAGTGTGGGTCTGAGGGTGGTCTGTCTGGGAGGGTTTTGAACCAGGACGTGTATGTGAGCATGCATAGATTATGGGGGGGGGGCCTCGCTGTAGGTAGTGTGGGTCTGAGGGTGGTCTGTCTGGGAGGGTTTTGGACCAGGACGTGTATGTGAGCATGCATAGATCATGGGGGGGCTCGCTGTAGGTAGTGTGGGTCTGAGGGTGGTCTGTCTGGGAGGGTTTTGGACCAGGACGTGTATGTGAGCATGCATAGATCATGGGGGGGGGCCTCACTGTAGGTAGTGTGGGTCTGAGGGTGGTCTGTCTGGGAGGGTTTTGAACCAGGACGTGTATGTGAGCATGCATAGATCATAGGGGGGCTCGCTGTAGGTAGTGTGGGTCTGAGGGTGGTCTGTCTGGGAGGGCTTTGGACCAGGACGTGTATGTGAGCATGCATAGATCATGGGGGGGCTCGCTGTAGGTATAGTACGGGTCTAAGGGTGGTCTGTCTGGGAGGGTTTTGAACCAGGACGTGTATGTGAGCATGCATAGATCATGGGGGGCTTGCTGTAGGTAGTGTGGGTCTGAGGGTGGTCTGTCTGGGAGGGTTTTGAACCAGGACGTGTATGTGAGCATGCATAGATCATGGGGGGCTCGCTGTAGGTAGTGTGGGTCTGAGGGTGGTCTGTCTGGGAGGGTTTTGAACCAGGACGTGTATGTGAGCATGCATAGATCATGGGGGGGGGGGGCTCGCTGTAGGTAGTGTGGGTCTGAGGGTGGTCTGTCTGGGAGGGCTTTGGACCAGGACGTGTTTGTGAGCATGCATAGATCATGGGGGGGGGGGCTCGCTGTAGGTAGTGTGGGTCTGAGGGTGGTCTGTCTGGGAGGGTTTTGAACCAGGACGTGTATGTGAGCATGCATAGATCATGGGGGGGGCTCGCTGTAGGTAGTGTGGGTCTGAGGGTGGTCTGTCTGGGAGGGTTTTGAACCAGGACGTGTATGTGAGCATGCATAGATTATGGGGGGGGGCCTCGCTGTAGGTAGTGTGGGTCTGAGGGTGGTCTGTCTGGGAGGGTTTTGGACCAGGACGTGTATGTGAGCATGCATAGATCATGGGGGGGCTCGCTGTAGGTAGTGTGGGTCTGAGGGTGGTCTGTCTGGGAGGGTTTTGGACCAGGACGTGTATGTGAGCATGCATAGATCATGGGGGGGGGCCTCACTGTAGGTAGTGTGGGTCTGAGGGTTGTCTGTCTGGGAGGGTTTTGAACCAGGACGTGTATGTGAGCATGCATAGATCATAGGGGGGCTCGCTGTAGGTAGTGTGGGTCTGAGGGTGGTCTGTCTGGGAGGGCTTTGGACCAGGACGTGTATGTGAGCATGCATAGATCATGGGGGGGCTCGCTGTAGGTATAGTACGGGTCTAAGGGTGGTCTGTCTGGGAGGGTTTTGAACCAGGACGTGTATGTGAGCATGCATAGATCATGGGGGGCTTGCTGTAGGTAGTGTGGGTCTGAGGGTGGTCTGTCTGGGAGGGTTTTGAACCAGGACGTGTATGTGAGCATGCATAGATCATGGGGGGCTCGCTGTAGGTAGTGTGGGTCTGAGGGTGGTCTGTCTGGGAGGGTTTTGAACCAGGACGTGTATGTGAGCATGCATAGATCATGGGGGGGGGGGGCTCGCTGTAGGTAGTGTGGGTCTGAGGGTGGTCTGTCTGGGAGGGCTTTGGACCAGGACGTGTTTGTGAGCATGCATAGATCATGGGGGGGGGGGCTCGCTGTAGGTAGTGTGGGTCTGAGGGTGGTCTGTCTGGGAGGGTTTTGAACCAGGACGTGTATGTGAGCATGCATAGATCATGGGGGGGGCTCGCTGTAGGTAGTGTGGGTCTGAGGGTGGTCTGTCTGGGAGGGTTTTGAACCAGGACGTGTATGTGAGCATGCATAGATCATGGGGGGGCTCGCTGTAGGTAGTATGGGTCTAAGGGTGGTCTGTCTGGGAGGGTTTTGAACCAGGACGTGTATGTGAGCATGCATAGCTCATGGGGGGCTCGCTGTAGGTAGTGTGGGTCTGAGGGTGGTCTGTCTGGGAGGGTTTTGAACCAGGACGTGTATGTGAGCATGCATAGATCATGGGGGGCTCGCTGTAGGTAGTGTGGGTCTGAAGGTGGTCTGTCTGGGAGGGTTTTGAACCAGGACGTGTATGTGAGCATGCATAGATCATGGGGGGGGCTCGCTGTAGGTAGTGTGGATCTGAGGGTGGTCTGTCTGGGAGGGTTTTGAACCAGGACGTGTATGTGAGCATGCATAGATCATGGGGGGCTCGCTGTAGGTAGTGTGGGTCTGAGGGTGGTCTGTCTGGCAGGGCTTTGGACCAGGACGTGTATGTGAGCATGCATAGATCATGGGGGGGCTCGCTGTAGGTAGTGTGGGTCTGAGGGTGGTCTGTCTGGGAGGGTTTTGAACCAGGACGTGTATGTGAGCATGCATAGATCATGGGGGGGGCTCGCTGTACGTAGTGTGGGTCTGAGGGTGGTCTGTCTGGGAGGGTTTTGAACCAGGACGTGTATGTGAGCATGCATAGATCATGGGGGGGCTCGCTGTAGGTAGTGTGGGTCTGAGGGTGGTCTGTCTGGGAGGGTTTTGAACCAGGACGTGTATGTGAGCATGCATAGATCATGGGGGGCTCGCTGTAGGTAGTGTGGGTCTGAAGGTGGTCTGTCTGGGAGGGTTTTGAACCAGGACGTGTATGTGAGCATGCATAGATCATGGGGGGGGGCTCGCTGTAGGTAGTGTGGGTCTGAGGGTGGTCTGTCTGGGAGGGTTTTATACCAGGACGTGTATGTGAGCATGCATAGATCATGGGGGGGCTCGCTGTAGGTAGTGTGGGTCTGAGGGTGGTCTGTCTGGGAGGGTTTTGAACCAGGACGTGTATGTGAGCATGCATAGATCATTGGGGGGGGGCTCGCTGTAGGTAGTGTGGGTCTGAGGGTGGTCTGTCTGGGAGGGTTTTGAACCAGGACGTGTATGTGAGCATGCATAGATCATGGGGGGGGCTCGCTGTAGGTAGTGTGGGTCTGAGGGTGGTCTGGCAGGGCTTTGGACCAGGACGTGTATGTGAACATGCATAGATCATGGGGGGGGCTCGCTGTAGGTAGTGTGGGTCTGAGGGTGGTCTGTCTGGGAGGGTTTTGAACCAGGATGTGTATGTGAGCATGCATAGATCATGGGGGGGGGCTCGCTGTAGGTAGTATGGGTCTGAGGGTGGTCTGTCTGGGAGGGTTTTGGACCAGGACGTGTATGTAAGCATGCATAGATCATGGGGGGGCTCGCTGTAGGTAGTGTGGGTCTGAGGGTGGTCTGTCTGGCAGGGCTTTGGACCAGGACGTGTATGTGAGCATGCATAGATCATGGGGGGGCTCGCTGTAGGTAGTGTGGGTCTGAGGGTGGTCTGTCTGGGAGGGTTTTGAACCAGGACGTGTATGTGAGCATGCATAGATCATGGGGGGGCTCGCTGTAGGTAGTGTGGGTCTGAGGGTGGTCTGTCTGGGAGGGTTTTGAACCAGGACGTGTATGTGAGCATGCATAGATCATGGGGGGCTCGCTGTAGGTAGTGTGGGTCTGAGGGTGGTCTGTCTGGGAGGGTTTTGAACCAGGACGTGTATGTGAGCATGCATAGATCATGGGGGGGGGGGGCCTCGCTGTAGGTAGTGTGGGTCTGAGGGTGGTCTGTCTGGGAGGGCTTTGGACCAGGACGTGTTTGTGAGCTTGCATAGATCATGGGGGGGGGGGGGGCTCGCTGTAGGTAGTGTGGGTCTGAGGGTGGTCTGTCTGGGAGGGTTTTGAACCAGGACGTGTATGTGAGCATGCATAGATCATGGGGGGGCTCGCTGTAGGTAGTGTGGGTCTGAGGGTGGTCTGTCTGGGAGGGTTTTGAACCAGGACGTGTATGTGAGCATGCATAGATCATGGGGGGGCCTCGCTGTAGGTAGTGTGGGTCTGAGGGTGGTCTGTCTGGGAGGGTTTTGAACCAGGACGTGTATGTGAGCATGCATAGATCATGGGGGGGGGCTCGCTGTAGGTATAGTGTGGGTCTGAGGGTGGTCTGTCTGGCAGAGCTTTGGACCGGGACGTGTATGTGAGCATGCATAGATCATGGGGGGGGGGCCTCGCTGTAGGTAGTGTGGGTCTGAGGGTGGTCTGTCTGGGAGGGCTTTGGACCAGGACGTGTTTGTGAGCATGCATAGATCATGGGGGGGGGGGGCTCGCTGTAGGTAGTGTGGGTCTGAGGGTGGTCTGTCTGGGAGGGTTTTGAACCAGGACGTGTATGTGAGCATGCATAGATCATGGGGGGGCTCGCTGTAGGTAGTGTGGGTCTGAGGGTGGTCTGTCTGGGAGGGTTTTGAACCAGGACGTGTATGTGAGCATGCATAGATCATGGGGGGGGGGGGGGGGGGCTCGCTGTAGGTATAGTGTGGGTCTGAGGGTGGTCTGTCTGGCAGAGCTTTGGACCAGGACGTGTATGTGAGCATGCATAGATCATGGGGGGGCTCGCTGTAGGTAGTGTGGGTCTGAGGGTGGTCTGTCTGGGAGGGTTTTGGACCAGGACGTGTATGTGAGCATGCATAGATCATGGGGGGGCTCGCTGTAGGTAGTGTGGGTCTGAGGGTGGTCTGTCTGGGAGGGTTTTGGACCAGGACGTGTATGTGAGCATGCATAGATCATGGGGGGGGCCTCGCTGTAGGTAGTGTGGGTCTGAGGGTGGTCTGTCTGGGAGGGTTTTGAACCAGGACGTGTATGTGAGCATGCATAGATCATGGGGGGGCTCGCTGTAGGTAGTGTGGGTCTGAGGGTGGTCTGTCTGGGAGGGCTTTGGACCAGGACGTGTATGTGAGCATGCATAGATCATGGGGGGGCTCGCTGTAGGTATAGTACGGGTCTAAGGGTGGTCTGTCTGGGAGGGTTTTGAACCAGGACGTGTATGTGAGCATGCATAGATCATGGGGGGCTTGCTGTAGGTAGTGTGGGTCTGAGGGTGGTCTGTCTGGGAGGGTTTTGAACCAGGACGTGTATGTGAGCATGCATAGATCATGGGGGGCTCGCTGTAGGTAGTGTGGGTCTGAGGGTGGTCTGTCTGGGAGGGTTTTGAACCAGGACGTGTATGTGAGCATGCATAGATCATGGGGGGGGGGGCCTCGCTGTAGGTAGTGTGGGTCTGAGGGTGGTCTGTCTGGGAGGGCTTTGGACCAGGACGTGTTTGTGAGCATGCATAGATCATGGGGGGGGCTCGCTGTAGGTAGTGTGGGTCTGAGGGTGGTCTGTCTGGGAGGGTTTTGAACCAGGACGTGTATGTGAGCATGCATAGATCATGGGGGGGCTCGTTGTAGGTAGTATGGGTCTAAGGGTGGTCTGTCTGGGAGGGTTTTGAACCAGGACGTGTATGTGAGCATGCATAGCTCATGGGGGGCTCGCTGTAGGTAGTGTGGGTCTGAGGGTGGTCTGTCTGGGAGGGCTTTGGACCAGGATGTGTATGTGAGCATGCATAGATCATGGGGGGCTCGCTGTAGGTAGTGTGGGTCTGAGGGTGGTCTGTCTGGGGGGGTTTTGAACCAGGACGTGTATGTGAGCATGCATAGATCATGGGGGGGGGGGGCCTCGCTGTAGGTACTGTGGGTCTGAGGGTGGTCTGTCTGGGAGGGCTTTGGACCAGGACGTGTATGTGAGCATGCATAGATCATGGGGGGGCTCGCTGTAGGTAGTGTGGGTCTGAGGGTGGTCTGTCTGGGAGGGTTTTGAACCAGGACGTGTATGTGAGCATGCATAGATCATGGGGGGGCTTGCTGTAGGTAGTGTGGGTCTGAGGGTGGTCTGTCTGGGAGGGTTTTGAACCAGGGCGTGTATGTGAGCATGCATAGATCATGGGGGGCTCGCTGTAGGTAGTGTGGGTCTGAGGGTGGTCTGTCTGGGAGGGTTTTGAACCAGGACGTGTATGTGAGCATGCATAGATCATGGGGGGGCTCGCTGTAGGTAGTGTGGGTCTGAGGGTGGTCTGTCTGGGAGGGTTTTGAACCAGGACGTGTATGTGAGCATGCATAGATCATGGGGGGCTCGCTGTAGGTAGTGTGGGTCTGAAGGTGGTCTGTCTGGGAGGGTTTTGAACCAGGACGTGTATGTGAGCATGCATAGATCATGGGGGGGCTCGCTGTAGGTAGTGTGGGTCTGAGGGTGGTCTGTCTGGGAGGGTTTTGAACCAGGGCGTGTATGTGAGCATGCATAGATCATGGGGGGCTCGCTGTAGGTAGTGTGGGTCTGAAGGTGGTCTGTCTGGGAGGGTTTTGAACCAGGACGTGTATGTGAGCATGCATAGATCATGGGGGGCTCGCTGTAGGTAGTGTGGGTCTGAAGGTGGTCTGTCTGGGAGGGTTTTGAACCAGGACGTGTATGTGAGCATGCATAGATCATGGGGGGGGCTCGCTGTAGGTAGTGTGGGTCTGAGGGTGGTCTGTCTGGGAGGGTTTTGAACCAGGACGTGTATGTGAGCATGCATAGATCATGGGGGGGCTCGCTGTAGGTAGTGTGGGTCTGAGGGTGGTCTGTCTGGGAGGGTTTTGAACCAGGACGTGTATGTGAGCATGCATAGATCATGGGGGGGGGCTCGCTGTAGGTAGTGTGGGTCTGAGGGTGGTCTGTCTGGGAGGGTTTTGAACCAGGACGTGTATGTGAGCATGCATAGATCATGGGGGGGGGGGGGGGCTCGCTGTAGGTAGTGTGGGTCTGAGGGTGGTCTGGCAGGGCTTTGGACCAGGACGTGTATGTGAACATGCATAGATCATGGGGGGGGCTCGCTGTAGGTAGTGTGGGTCTGAGGGTGGTCTGTCTGGGAGGGTTTTGAACCAGGACGTGTATGTGAGCATGCATAGATCATGAGGGGGGCTCGCTGTACGTAGTGTGGGTCTGAGGGTGGTCTGTCTGGCAGGGCTTTGGACCAGGACGTGTATGTGAGCATGCATAGATCATGGAGGGGCCTCGCTGTAGGTAGTATGGGTCTGAGGGTGGTCTGTCTGGGAGGGTTTTGGACCAGGACGTGTATGTGAGCATGCATAGATCATGGGGGGGCTCGCTGTAGGTAGTGTGGGTCTGAGGGTGGTCTGTCTGGCAGGGCTTTGGACCAGGACGTGTATGTGAGCATGCATAGATCATGGGGGGGCTCGCTGTAGGTAGTGTGGGTCTGAGGGTGGTCTGTCTGTGAGGGTTTTGAACCAGGACGTGTATGTGAGCATGCATAGATCATGGGGGGGCTCGCTGTAGGTAGTGTGGGTCTGAGGGTGGTCTGTCTGGGAGGGTTTTGAACCAGGGCGTGTATGTGAGCATGCATAGATCATGGGGGGCTCGCTGTAGGTAGTGTGGGTCTGAAGGTGGTCTGTCTGGGAGGGTTTTGAACCAGGACGTGTATGTGAGCATGCATAGATCATGGGGGGGCTCGCTGTAGGTAGTGTGGGTCTGAGGGTGGTCTGTCTGGGAGGGTTTTGAACCAGGACGTGTATGTGAGCATGCATAGATCATGGGGGGGCTCGCTGTAGGTAGTGTGGGTCTGAGGGTGGTCTGTCTGGGAGGGTTTTGAACCAGGACGTGTATGTGAGCATGCATAGATCATGGGGAGGGCTCGCTGTACGTAGTGTGGGTCTGAGGGTGGTCTGTCTGGGAGGGTTTTGGACCAGGACGTGTATGTGAGCATGCATAGATCATGGGGGGGCTCGCTGTAGGTAGTGTGGGTCTGAGGGTGGTCTGTCTGGGAGGGCTTTGGACCAGGACGTGTATGTGAGCATGCATAGATCATGGGGGGCTCGCTGTAGGTAGTGTGGGTCTGAGGGTGGTCTGTCTGGGAGGGTTTTGAACCAGGACGTGTATGTGAGCATGCATAGATCATGGGGGGGGGGGCCTCGCTGTAGGTAGTGTGGGTCTGAGGGTGGTCTGTCTGGGAGGGCTTTGGACCAGGACGTGTTTGTGAGCATGCATAGATCATGGGGGGGGGGGGCTCGCTGTAGGTAGTGTGGGTCTGAGGGTGGTCTGTCTGGGAGGGTTTTGAACCAGGACGTGTATGTGAGCATGCATAGATCATGGGGGGGGCTCGCTGTAGGTAGTGTGGGTCTGAGGGTGGTCTGTCTGGGAGGGTTTTGAACCAGGACGTGTATGTGAGCATGCATAGATCATGGGGGGGCTCGCTGTAGGTAGTATGGGTCTAAGGGTGGTCTGTCTGGGAGGGTTTTGAACCAGGACGTGTATGTGAGCATGCATAGCTCATGGGGGGCTCGCTGTAGGTAGTGTGGGTCTGAGGGTGGTCTGTCTGGGAGGGCTTTGGACCAGGATGTGTATGTGAGCATGCATAGATCATGGGGGGCTCGCTGTAGGTAGTGTGGGTCTGAGGGTGGTCTGTCTGGGGGGGTTTTGAACCAGGACGTGTATGTGAGCATGCATAGATCATGGGGGGGGGGGCCTCGCTGTAGGTACTGTGGGTCTGAGGGTGGTCTGTCTGGGAGGGCTTTGGACCAGGATGTGTATGTGAGCATGCATAGATCATGGGGGGGCTCGCTGTAGGTAGTGTGGGTCTGAGGGTGGTCTGGCAGGGCTTTGGACCAGGACGTGTATGTGAACATGCATAGATCATGGGGGGGGCTCGCTGTAGGTAGTGTGGGTCTGAGGGTGGTCTGTCTGGGAGGGTTTTGAACCAGGACGTGTATGTGAGCATGCATAGATCATGAGGGGGGCTCGCTGTACGTAGTGTGGGTCTGAGGGTGGTCTGTCTGGCAGGGCTTTGGACCAGGACGTGTATGTGAGCATGCATAGATCATGGAGGGGCCTCGCTGTAGGTAGTATGGGTCTGAGGGTGGTCTGTCTGGGAGGGTTTTGGACCAGGACGTGTATGTGAGCATGCATAGATCATGGGGGGGCTCGCTGTAGGTAGTGTGGGTCTGAGGGTGGTCTGTCTGGCAGGGCTTTGGACCAGGACGTGTATGTGAGCATGCATAGATCATGGGGGGGCTCGCTGTAGGTAGTGTGGGTCTGAGGGTGGTCTGTCTGGGAGGGTTTTGAACCAGGACGTGTATGTGAGCATGCATAGGTCATGGGGGGGCTCGCTGTAGGTAGTGTGGGTCTGAGGGTGGTCTGTCTGGGAGGGTTTTGAACCAGGGCGTGTATGTGAGCATGCATAGATCATGGGGGGCTCGCTGTAGGTAGTGTGGGTCTGAAGGTGGTCTGTCTGGGAGGGTTTTGAACCAGGACGTGTATGTGAGCATGCATAGATCATGGGGGGGGCTCGCTGTAGGTAGTGTGGGTCTGAGGGTGGTCTGTCTGGGAGGGTTTTGAACCAGGACGTGTATGTGAGCATGCATAGATCATGGGGGGGCTCGCTGTAGGTAGTGTGGGTCTGAGGGTGGTCTGTCTGGGAGGGTTTTGAACCAGGACGTGTATGTGAGCATGCATAGATCATGGGGAGGGCTCGCTGTACGTAGTGTGGGTCTGAGGGTGGTCTGTCTGGGAGGGTTTTGAACCAGGACGTGTATGTGAGCATGCATAGATCATGGGGGGGCTCGCTGTAGGTAGTGTGGGTCTGAGGGTGGTCTGTCTGGGAGGGTTTTGAACCAGGACGTGTATGTGAGCATGCATAGATCATGGGGGGCTCGCTGTAGGTAGTGTGGGTCTGAAGGTGGTCTGTCTGGGAGGGTTTTGAACCAGGACGTGTATGTGAGCATGCAATGATCATGGGGGGGGCTCGCTGTAGGTAGTGTGGGTCTGAGGGTGGTCTGTCTGGGAGGGTTTTGAACCAGGACGTGTATGTGAGCATGCATAGATCATGGGGGGGCTCGCTGTAGGTAGTGTGGGTCTGAGGGTGGTCTGTCTGGGAGGGTTTTGAACCAGGACGTGTATGTGAGCATGCATAGATCATGGGGGGGGCTCGCTGTAGGTAGTGTGGGTCTGAGGGTGGTCTGTCTGGGAGGGTTTTGAACCAGGACGTGTATGTGAGCATGCATAGATCATGGGGGGGGAGGGGCTCGCTGTAGGTAGTGTGGGTCTGAGGGTGGTCTGGCAGGGCTTTGGACCAGGACGTGTATGTGAACATGCATAGATCATGGGGGGGGGCTCGCTGTAGGTAGTATGGGTCTGAGGGTGGTCTGTCTGGGAGAGTTTTGGACCAGGACGTGTGTGTGAGCATGCATAGATCATTGGGGGGCTCGCTGTAGGTAGTGTGGGTCTGAGGGTGGTCTGTCTGGCAGGGCTTTGGACCAGGACGTGTATGTGAGCATGCATAGATCATGGAGGGGCCTCGCTGTAGGTAGTATGGGTCTGAGGGTGGTCTGTCTGGGAGGGTTTTGGACCAGGACGTGTATGTGAGCATGCATAGATCATGGGGGGGCTCGCTGTAGGTAGTGTGGGTCTGAGGGTGGTCTGTCTGGCAGGGCTTTGGACCAGGACGTGTATGTGAGCATGCATAGATCATGGGGGGGCTCGCTGTAGGTAGTGTGGGTCTGAGGGTGGTCTGTCTGGGAGGGTTTTGAACCAGGACGTGTATGTGAGCATGCATAGATCATGGGGGGGCTCGCTGTAGGTAGTGTGGGTCTGAGGGTGGTCTGTCTGGGAGGGTTTTGAACCAGGACGTGTATGTGAGCATGCATAGATCAGGGGGGGGCTCGCTGTAGGTAGTGTGGGTCTGAGGGTGGTCTGTCTGGGAGGGTTTTGATCCAGGACGTGTATGTGAGCATGCATAGATCATGGGGGGGGGGCCTCGCTGTAGGTAGTGTGGGTCTGAAGGTGGTCTGTCTGGGAGGGTTTTGAACCAGGACGTGTATGTGAGCATGCATAGATCATGGGGGGCCTCGCTGTAGGTAGTGGGAGTCTGAGGGTGGTCTGTCTGGCAGAGCTTTGGACCAGGACGTGTATGTGAGCATGCATAGATCATGGGGGGGGGGGCTCGCTGTAGGTAGTGTGGGTCTGAGGGAGGTCTGTCTGGCAGGGCTTTGGACCAGGACATGTATGTGAGCATGCATAGATCATGGGGGGGGAGGGGTGTCTGGCAGGACTTTGGACCAGCACATGTATGTGAGCATGCATAGATCATGGGGGGGTGTCTGGCAGGGTTTTGAACCAGGGCGTGTATGTGAGCATGCATAGATCATGGGGGGGCCTCGCTGTAGGTATAGTACGGGTCTGAGGGTGGTGTATGGGAGGGCTTTGGACCAGGACATGTATGTTAGCATGCATAGATCATGGGGGGGCTCGCTGTAGGTAGTGTGGGTCTGAGGGTGGTCTCTCTGGGAGGGTTTTGAACCAAGGCGTGTATGTGAGCATGCATAGATCATGGGGGGGCTCGCTGTAGGTAGTGTGGGTCTGAAGGTGGTCTGTCTGGGAGGGTTTTGAACCAGGACGTGTATGTGAGCATGCATAGATCATGGGGGGCCTCGCTGTAGGTATAGTACGGGTCTGAGGGTGGTGTATGGGAGGGCTTTGGACCAGGACATGTATGTGAGCATGCATAGATCATGGGGGGGGCTCGCTGTAGGTAGTGTGGGTCTCAGGGAGGTCTGTCTGGGAGGGCTTTGGACCAGGACGTGTTTGTGAGCATGCATAGATCATGGGGGGGAGGGGTGTCTGGCAGGGCTTTGGACCAGGACGTGTATGTGAGCATGCATAGATCATGGGGGGGGGCTCGCTGTAGGTAGTGTGGGTCTGAGGGTGGTCTGTCTGGGATAGTTTTGTACCAGGACGTGTATGTGAGCATGCATAGATCATGGGGGGGCCTCGCTGTAGGTAGTATGGGTCTGAGGGTGGTCTGTCTGGGAGGGCTTTGGACCAGGACGTGTATGTGAGCATGCATAGATCATGGGGGGGCTCGCTGTAGGTATAGTACGGGTCTGAGGGTGGTCTGTCTGGCAGGGCTTTGGACCATGACGTGTATGTGAGCATGCATAGATCATGGGGGTGCTTGCTGTAGGTAGTGTGGGTCTGAGGGTGGTCTGTCTGGGAGGGTTTTGTACCAGGACGTGTATGTGAGCATGCATAGATCATGGGGGGGCTCGCTGTAGGTATAGTACGGGTCTGAGGGTGGTCTGTCTGGCAGGGCTTTGGACCAGGACGTGTATGTGAGCATGCATAGATCATGGGGGGGGCTGCGCTGTAGGTGTAGGGTTTGCCTTGCACCCTTCTCCTCTCTGCCTTGCACCCTTCTCCTCTCTGCCTTGCACCCTTCTCCTCTCTGCCTTGCACCCTTCTCCTCTCTGCCTTGCACCCTTCTCCCCCTCTGCCTTGCACCCTTCTCCCCCTCGGCCTTGCACCCTTCTCCCCCTCGGCCTTGCACCCTTCTCCCCCTCGGCCTTGCACCCTTCTCCCCCTCGGCCTTGCACCCTTCTCCCCCTCGGCCTTGCACCCTTCTCCCCCTCGGCCTTGCACCCTTCTCCCCCTCGGCCTTGCACCCTTCTCCCCCTCGGCCTTGCACCCTTCTCCCCCTCTGCCTTGCACCCTTCTCCCACTCTACTGTGCACCCTTCTCCCCCTCTACTGTGCACCCTTCTCCCCTCTGCCTTGCACCCTTCTCCCCCTCCCCGTTGTAACGCAACTGGTGCTAATGTAAAGCGCTTTGATGCCTTCTGGTGGATGTGCGGAGACTACTCTGGCATCTTGGAAGATAGCCACCAGTCATTTTCAATGCTTATTCAAATGCCATCTGTTTGTTTGCCTCCAATTCGGAGCTTCTATGGGTGGGAATACACAGCGTCTTGAGGTGGTTAACAGCGTAAGTTTGCTTCTTGGAAATACATTCACTTACAATCCAGGTATACTGCACATACATACTGATGGGCTTTGTAGAATCGGCACATGATTCTTCATTGCCTCATCGCTTCATCCCCCTGAGCTGGACAGCGATGGGCATATCAGATCCACCACAAGCTTGTGTGTCCTCTACATCTGACCAGCCATCCGTGGTCAGTTTGTTCTTGTCTATCGCAGTGATGGCACCTGAATCTGGTGTGGACGGGAACCGTAGGATTTGCTGCACCACCACTTCATAGGACATTGAACTATCACTGAATGTGATCAATTTGCTGAGTAACTGGTATCTTGCTGCACAAGCCATACATACCGCGTCGTACACATGCCTTTTTTGCTTCAGTCACAGCTTGAGATTCACTAAGACAAAAATAGGTAGCTGATAAAGATTTTTGAGCAAGGTTACATTGGAAGACCTTTGAACTGGACTTGTTGATGGTGTCATCCAGGCCGTACACGGAGGCGACATGCAGATTGCAGCAGCACGGGATAGGAACTGCATCTGGCCTTTTCTTTTTACCACCCCTGTCTGTTGTGCTGCATTGCTGCCTTTCATGTAAAGTTTCCTCATACATACTCTATTGTGCGTGTGTATGGGGTAGAGCAGTGTCACTTCACCACGAAGGAAGCAGATTGCCCACCCGCCACTGTTTTAGTGTGTTTATTTATAGTTGTTCATCTTGTAGTGTCCCCCCCTCCCACCCCCTGTTTACACCCTCTTGTTTTCTACTAAGGGCCTTTGCCTTCTGTTCCCACCATGTGTGTACTTTACCCCACGTGTTTGCACCAGAAACGATTTTTGCACACCACGTTACCTTCTCCCACGGGTTGTGTGCCCTTGCCAGTTAGGATGACCACCTGACTCCAAGTCATTATTCGCACACCATCCAGTTCTGACTTTGTAAACAATCACCAGATAAGAGCGAGAAAAAAAGACCGGGAGATGCGTGCCCTGGGGCAATGTCTGGCATGTGTGAAAATTAAAGGCTTTTTCCATCAAGCACTCATTGAGATGCAGAGTGCGAGGATCTCGTGACCTGGCAGCACAAAGGAGGGGGAGGAATTGCGCCGCGGCGCCCCTGGCTTCTAATCACGGCGCACCAGGGCGCCGCGGCGCACACTTTGGGAACCACAGCCGTACGGGGAGGGCGGAGTGGTGTGGCAGGAGAGAATGAGCAGGGCGTTAGCAACCCTGTTAGACCAATGTAGAGTGGCTGCACAACAGCAGGGATGAAGTGGCTAATGTTTTCTTTTCATCTTCGCATTCAGATTAATCGTTGACCTTTCAGTAGGGCGAACACCAGCATCAGGTTACGACAAAGTCAATACACGGAATAAGTAAGTACAGGGAAGAGGGGCGTGAGGGAGACGTGGGTCGCACTTTGGGCCAGTCTGTATCAGCCGTGAAATTGTGGGTTTTGTCTTACATGCAGTTTTTTCTCCCTCAGATTGGTCGGGTGGTGTCCTTCGTCCCAAAGAGTGGCCTGGATAGCCAGGGTTCCCCCTCCCATTTTTCCCAGATGTCCCCGATGGAGGATTCACTCCCAGACACGTCACAGGATGCTCTATGGGCTGCTTTCATGCAGCTTGCCAAGACCAAGGGGTTGGCGTGGGTTAAGGGACTCTTGAACTTGCACGAGCAGGAAGATTCGGGGGTTGTCGTCGACTGTCCTGTCCCCGAGCAGCAGACTGACACAGACTCTGGTCCTTCTAGGCCGAAATGGCCACGCAGACCCACCAACAAAGACTTTCCCACTGAACCACTGGCACCTAGAGGCATAGCACAACCGACCCCTCGGGAAGTTACCCCATCAACGACAAGGCTGGTGTCAGGGGCCAGGATGGACAGTGCTGACCCCCAGGTGGTATTGCCGTCTGCACCAGTCCCCCCACCTCCCATTACTGTTGCCCCCATGGTGTCTGCTGCTTTTTCCCTTGCGTCGCAGATCCCCCAGGCAGCCAAGGAGGGGATATGGCGACGGGAGTTCATTAACATCTTCACACTTCTGATGCATGGGTCGGATGGTTTGGACACGAGGACGATGGGCGGGAAGATGGGGCAGAAAAGGGTCCAACATGAAGTCTGGCCAGAGAAGACCATTGAAAACTGGCTTCATGCTTTTAACATAATGTCCGCAGTAATAGCCGAAAAAAACCCTGAGTTGAGCCTAGGTTTATTCGAATACTCCCAGGATATACGAAAGGTGGCTCGCAAATGGGGAGGCATTGGTTGGTATAAATACGATCAGGAGTTTAGACGAATGATGGCCATATTCCCCCAGATGAGATGGGACCAGATTGAGGTGACTTTATGGCTGAAGTATATGGGACGGCACATTCCGCCGGACAGGGAATACGAAGACCAATTTCCGGGAGGTTACTCAGTACGAAGACATCCCTTTCGAGGCGCACAGGAGGGAGGGAGCCAGAGGGGAGGTTTCAAACGCACATACTCTGGGACTTGTAGGTTGTTCAACGCTGGAGCCTGCTCTTGGGGCAAGTCGTGTAAATTTGCACACACATGCTACAAGTGTGGGGCTTCTTCAGGAGGAGAACAACAAGGGTGCAAATGCCAAACCCCAGGAAGTCCTTAGGGCAGGAACGATGGCGCCCTATTGGTCTTTCAGGGGGTTGTAAACCTGAGCAACATGATGTGAGGGATGATCCCTCCTCCCCCCCCCCCCCCCCCGAAAAAATTGGTGAGCACCGATGGGTAGGCCACAGTGCAATTTGACTCTTAAGGTGGGCCTGGCAGCTTAGGAGTGTCTGCTGCCTGCCCTTGGCTCGCCTGTATGCTGATCCATCATGTTTGCATATTTCTAATGCAAATAAACCTGCAGAAATACTTTCTTCAAACAATGTCTTGTGTGTTCTTTGTGATGAGTGTGTTGTGGGTGGGCTCTGTGGCTGATATTGGCACTAAGAAACCCTTTGGAACAAGGCCACTAAGTGAGCGCTGTGGCCACTGCTTTGTCTTTACAAGAGCATTTTGATGTGGCTTCCCATGGTCTGGTTACTGGTTGATTCTGCTCTGGGAACATTTGCATGCATGGGGCTGTGAAATGAAAGAATTTCTTGACAGTCGTGTCTAGGGATTTTCTACAGATTGGACGGGCACTGGTTTGTGGTGCATCTTGGAGATGGCTTTGAAGCTGTTCAGGGGCGCACATAGCATCATCGCCAGCAGCAGTTCCCAGTAGACTCACAACAGTAATGTATGCAGGGCTGGATGTGTCTGCAGCTTCTCTGAGCCAGTGCTTTATGGCCCAAGCCCCCTATTTCGACGATGCCTGTGAAGAGCCTGTCTAGCGCTTGATTTCAGAAATGTGATTATGTGGCACAGCCGCATTAACAGTGGTACTTCCCACAGGTGTCTCTTTCTGGTAGCATGGGGCGAGTATACAGCCAGTGCACAGGCTGTTGTGGTTTCTTAATGAGTCTTTCAGAAAAGGAACCATATCGGTGGGCAGCTGTTGTCATGTGAATCTCTTGTCTAGTGACCTTCACCTTATAGCGCTCTCTCCTACGTGTGATATCACAATGCATACATAGGCTTTCAGATCTCATTTGAAATGTGACTATGAAGGTGTGTGTCTGTGTACTGGCAATAGCCACAGCATTTTTTTAAACGTGGGCAAATGGTGCTTTTTCAGTCAAATTTGAGAAAGCAGGAAAATCAATAAAGCAATTGTGAATCTGTTCTAACAAAGACAGTGACTGGCAAAACTGGGTGTTAGGTTTGTGACTGAAACAAGAATATAGTCGTGCACAAATTGACACATGCCCCAGTGATTTACGGTACAAAAAGGGGAGGTGCACGCACTGCCGACCCTTTCAACCATGCACAAAGTCCACCTGCTACCTTGCTGAATATGAGGTATACAAAAAATCCGTCAGGAAGGGGGTATTGTGAGTGGTAAAACAATCATGCAACCTAGCCGGTCTCTGCGCATTGAACTCTGGTGGGACCGCTCTCCTCAGTGCGCCAAAAGCCAACAGAAAATAAGATGAGTCATATGTTTTTCCTTTCAGCACTTTCAGGTAAAATCTTATGTTGAACTGTACAAGGTGTTGAACATGGTAAAATTTGGGGTGCTGTATGTTAAGAACCAAAAATGGTAATGTTGCTCAGAAATTGGTAAAACAAGGTTCATAAAAAGTGTTATGCACGAGATGATGTAAACTGTGAAGATATGAACTGAGACCATTGTGTAGACACGAAACCCCACCAAGTGTATTGTGGTGAATTACAGGACAAAATCAACTATGAAGACAGACACAATGAACCGTCATGCCATTAATAATGGGACAGAGACAACTGTAAAGACGTGGAACCCATAAACTGTGAGGTCACAACATCACCAAGTGTCAGTTTTACAGATTAATGCACACTATAATAAACCATGCCTACTTTGGCATCACTGACGCCAACCAAGTGTGACAATCAAAGAACACTAAAACAGTCATTTATTTTTGTGACACTTTCAACTTGACCGTTTACATTTAACATTTGGTAGCGTATGCCAGCAAAATGCTGCGTTTATTTTAATTGTGGGAAGACAGTCTGACATTTGATGAGG
This sequence comes from Lissotriton vulgaris, assembly GCF_964263255.1. Classification (NCBI taxonomy): domain Eukaryota; kingdom Metazoa; phylum Chordata; class Amphibia; order Caudata; family Salamandridae; genus Lissotriton; species Lissotriton vulgaris. Next base: position 33,816 of record NW_028247823.1, on the reverse strand, counting down.
AGAGAGTGCAGCAAGCTGCACTGAAGCAGACTGTGCAAGAATTGATGGCAGAGAAGGACAGAGCACACAAGGGAACACCACAGAAGGAGGAAGTGCAGTATGACTGGGGGCAGATTAGGAGAGCACACAGTGACTACAGTACACTAACCTGTAAGGACTGGGTGCACCAGAACTAACTGCAGATAAAGAGGGCACCAGGACTGGCTGCAGCTAAAAAGACTGTGTACAAGGGATGACAGCAAATAAAGACATGTATATGTCTGTCCTTATCTGCTGTCAGCCCTCGTACACTGTCTTTTTAGCTGCATTTGTGTAGATGTCTGCAGTTCTATACATATGTCTGCAGTTAAAAGGAATGTACAAGAGCTGACCGCACATGAGGACAGAGTGCACTAGAAGTAACAGTCTATACCAGGACTGGCTGAAACCTAAATGACAGTGTACAAGGGCTGACTGCAGCAGAAAGAGAGCACTACAGGTGGAGACAGATAAAAGCACCTGCCGGGAACCGAGTTTGAAGAGCAGCTGCAGAGGGTGCTTCGGTCTGCAGGTCTCCAAAGAGAGCAAGAAGCAGACCATGGGCAGCGCCAGCAGTGCACACAGCACTCACCTGCAGCCACATTCCTGGGATGCAAAGGTGGGTTACATTTATGTCTCACACCCAAGAGCAACACAACAGATCACACACGGGGCGAGCACAGGCTGAGCCGGCTGTGTTCAGTATGTCGCATCTGAGAGGCGCATGCCAGACTCACTATGAACGAAAGGGGAGGAATGGCTCAGTGAGTTAGTCAACGGTCACTATCGCAATCTGTCATCTACAGATGTCTTCAACTCTTCCGAGGTTCTAATAAGCACAAGCCGCATTCCTCTTACGGACCTGTCCCTACACGTCCTCATGGAGCTGCATTATCCGCACAGGTGCCTAAATAGCTGTGCAGCCACCACAGTTCTCACAGGTGCTGTTGTTTCATCTCCCTCCCAATCTGCCCCCCCCAGATGATGGAGGAGATGCATCACTTTAACAGAGAGCTTTAAGTGGGCTGCGTCCTGCCAGTGCTCGGCTAAAGGTCTCCCTCTCCTTTCTACACATACATCTGGGGTACGAACTGGGCAGTACCGATGTCATACTGCGACACACCCACCATTTGCAGGCGACACAGAGTTTAGAAAGCTCTGCCGTAGGTTGTGTTGGAGGGTTTTTTGGGGGGGCACGTTAACTTGAACCGGGGTGCCCAGTCTAAAATAAGGAAATACACGTGTGAGGCAGGAACTGAATCAAGTTTGCCTGTACTTTATTACAATGAAACCACTTCAAGAAGAAGTGAAAAGACACACCGATCAATGGTTATGCTTTCTCAGCAAAGACTTGGCATCAAAAACACTTTTTAAAATACAAATGCAATGCAAACCTTTCTAAATCAATGGTAATGCAGAGGAGAGGGAGAAAAAACATTTTCAAAATATAATAAGCATTATGGCCTCAGCCAAGGATCCAGATAGACGAAAACCACTAAACCCTGGAAACTGACCAGAAATTTGAATAATATCCCCCGGATGTACTGGAATCCAAACTCCATGCCCAACTTCTCGCCATCCTGCCCTCACTTAACGCAAATGAGCTTACAGAACACTACAACAAAGCAGTTGTCGAAACCCTAGACCTCCTGGCCCCGCTTAAGCTCAAAAACCAAAGAATCGTTCCTTCCAAATCATGGTTTAATACGGAGCTTAACAATGAAAGACACTCACTGAGACAGACGGAAAGAACATGGAGACTGCACCCTTCCCTGCACCTAGCTCGCCTCAGACTTGCAAGATCCTCTTACAAAAACACCTCTTTAAACAAAAAGCCTCCTTTTTCAGAACACAACTTGACCAAGCCAAAAACAGACCCAGAGAACTGTTCAACATTGTTTGCAGTCAAACCTCAGCCGCTCCGCCTGTGCTTATGGCCTCGACGACCAAATGCGATGAAATAGCCCTCTTTTTCTCTGAAAAAATTGCGAAAATAGAGAAATCCTTTCTGCCGACTCTGACCCCTACCTCCATACCACACATCCCCCCCCCCCCTACCGCACCTGCGTCCTGCCCACTCCCCCCTATCAACCCTCCATAATACTGATCTCACTCCCCCATCTTTCCCTCCACCCTCCAAGATTCAAATCCCCCCAACACTCGCCCTAAAAATAACGCCGCTTGGCACAATTTCCAGCCAGTCACTGAAAGAGATATCTGACATCATTGCAAAACTTAAACCCTTCTCCCACACTAAAGACCCCCTCCCTTCTAAACTCGTCCAAAACCTTTTCAGGCAATGCCCCACTTATTTGGAATGCCTCCCAAAAGACCTCCGCTGTAACCAGTCCTACCCCAGCTTCAAAAAAGAAATCAAACTTCTTCTCCTTAATAAATACTGGGGTTTCTAATCCCTCCCTGTTAGCAGCCCTCTGCATCACCCCACCTAGCTGCTCCGCATATGACTTGTGACCAACGCCTGGCCAACTTCCTTTCCTTTTATCTGATCACTTACCTCCCCCTCCTCATGACCCTCAGTTCTCTTGCATGTTTTATGTATACTTAAGTGAGGCTTCCCGCCAAACTGTGACCGCTATTTGGTATTACTCATAGTGTCTAGCAATTGTTCTTACTTTTTAGGTTTTGCCTAGCCAATGCGTACGAAGTACGCATGTGCTAGGAAAAACTTAATGACATCTGTGTGTGGGGACTGGAACGTCCCCAGTCTCCCATTGGCTAGCTCCATAAATGGAGGCTAGCCATTGGGAGACGGCTCTGTCTGTCAATCCCGGACCAGATTCGGGGGTTTCCCGAGAATTTTTGGCTTTTGGCTACGTCACGCTACGTCAGCCAAAAGCCGGGAACGCCCCCGAATCTGGTCCGGCATTGACGGCACCCGGAAGAAGTCCAGGTGAGTGCTTGCTTTTATTTTTTGGCTGTTCCCACCCCCTCTCCTGCTCTCCGCGTCTCCGGCCCCCGTTCCTGCCCCCCTCCCACTCTCTGTGTCTCCGGCCCCCGTTCCCGCCCCCCTCCCGCTGGTGCCCGTGCTTTGCTCAACAATACCTGTTCCCGCCCCCCTCCCGCTCTCCGTGTCTCCGGCCCCCGTTCCCGCCCCCCTCCCGCTGGTGCCCGTGCTTTGCTCAACAATGCCCAGCCTGCGGGTGCTTTGGCTGGCGGAGAACCCCTGCTGCAGCCCGAACCCCCACCGATACCGGATGACGGTCCTGAGGACCCTGCCCGGTCTGCAGAAGCTGGACAACGAGGCCGTGGGCGAGGATGAGCTGGCCCAGGCCAAGGAGGAAGGGGACTTCCTGCTGCCGCCTTCTGCCAGCGTGGGCAATGGTTGCCATCCGACGCCCGCGGTTGCCACAGACACGGAGAGCGACCTGCTCAACTTCAGCATGGAGGAGACCAACAAGATCAGGGAGCAGCTGGGCATGAAGCCCCTTCCCCGGAACAAGTTCTCTTCTTTTGCGTCCCCAAAGCAGACCGGGAGTGGCACCTGGAAGAGAGAGGGGGATAACGTGGTTAGTGCCATCCTGCTGCAAGAGCTCGACAGAGACGGGCTGCAGGCCGTGCACCAGACAGCAGGGGACATGCTGCAGGTGCTGCAGCAGAATGAACTTCAGGGCGAAACGCAGGAGGAAGCCAGTGCCTGACAGGACGAGTAAGGCGGAGCTGCTGTCAAATTACGCATGGAGCCCGTTTTGGTGCACTTTGGTTCACCGAGTCCCATATATCCTAAGTATCTCAATGCAAACAAAAAGAAAATAGCTATAGACATTCCACCCGCGAGGATAAATGTGTTGATAAAACTCCAATCGTGCTTTATTCCATGATGATCGCTTGTGGTTTGGGTTAAACATAACGGGTGTTTTTAGCAAAACAATAAGGTGATCGTTTGATGTAGAATTCACTGGAAGGCTTTGAATTACCACTTAATGTTGTAAAACACTTATAGACCCTTGCTTCCAGACATAATTTGTGCATTATAAACTGTTGTAAATACTTAATGAAATATATAAAAATTAAAGAACTCGTCGTGCAGCTCTTTTGTTTAGTCCGCAGCATTATTTTGTATTTTCGTTAGAATAAGCGGTCTTTAATTGAGCTCGTTTTCTGTGTAATAGCATTGTAATAGCATTGATCTGCCACTATTTTAAGATGGCGTCTCTCTTTACATAATGCTGCGCCAGATGTTGTCTTTCCTGTATTTCCGTCAATTCGTGGCGGCGGTAGCATTGGCTTAATGTCTTATGCTGCTCCTGTAGCGTCCTTACTTGTTGCTTAGGTTATGGCTCTGGGACTGGAGGGTGAAATGCGCATGCGTGCTTTTTAGTTCCACGGTACTTTAAAGAAGCATTGGATGTCGCTCTACTGTTCTGATAGGTAGCTGGTCATGATGGCAGACACGGAGTGCGGAGCTGTGTGGGAGCAACACAGGTTCAACCAACGCGCTCTGGAAACATATCTGGGAGACCGACTACCAGGCTTCCCATCCGGCACGCCGTACGTCCGATTGTTAAGCAGTACAGGTAATTATTAGGACTCCGGGGCCACTGAGCACACCTGTGTAATATTCTAGGCTGCGCCTCGCACCTGTCGGAAAGTGCACCGAATAAGCTCTTGCTTTCTTTGACAACTAGACATTACACGAATTGGCATACCCTTCAACCTCAAATTGCTACAACAGGGCAAACGTTGCATAATATTTGGATATTCCGTAGAGTTCGTGTATCCCCCGCTCTTTGGCTATCTTCTGAAAAGAAACGCCTCCTTGTCTGCAGCAGATCGAGGCAGCTGAGCTCATTTTCAGGCGGAGTTACTGAAAGCTCAAATTCAGTTTAGGCTACAAATTATCGGAGACGTGTCTAATGCCTCCACAGTATAAGAAGCGACAGGCAAAAAGAAAGATTACAAAACTGAAACGTTTATGAGTGTAGCTACCATGAGGCCTTGAAACAAAGTGAAATACAAGGAATGGAGCAGGGATTTAAGTGGGGGGGAGGGGGATTGACACATTCATATAATCGTATCCAGCAATGGATAGAAACATAGCAACATATTGTAGGCAATACACATTTAAGGTAAAAGGGCAGGACAACCCCTCAGGAATTCAAACATGACCTTGAGGCCGAACATAGATTCATGATGAAAATGCATTAATCTACCGAGGCACCACATCCTGCTTATGCAACATGCTTTCTTTAATGGAGTGTTAGTCTTAGAGAGCAAGTGTTGTAATGTAAATAGCACATGGTGACCTATACTTTACCCTTCTTGTCTGATTAACCAAGGAGAAATGGGTCCTGGAGGCCTATTGCTCAGAGGGTCTCGAATGAGGACAAGAGACAGCTAGAATGAGCCCACACAGACCCTTATCAGACTGCTGTTTATTACTGAGATTAAAAAGAAAATGTGGTAAGCATACACTAAATTAAATTGACATATAAATTGTGTTCCCCTAGTAAAATGTCTTTTTTAAGTTCAACCTGATGTTTTCGTCAAGTGGTGGTAAAGCATTATTTATTACACCTGACCAGCGCTCTGTGATTAACCCACCCTCCTTTGGCAACATTATCTCTTCTTGCTCGACTAGGAAACACGGGCAGAACTTCCTAAACATTTGACTTCATGGGAAGTGGTGACCCCGTAATGTCAGTACTACCCTGCCAGCAATAACTCCCTTATAGCTGCCAATATTTCAGATTGCTGTGTGTGACACTTTCATAATTGCAGTGTAATTATAAAGTGACATTTCAACGACTATGAGTGACACCGAAGTGGAACAAAAAGACAGTGGCTGCTACCTGCCCAGCCACAGCGGCAGCAGTGATCACACAAGCTAACTTTGGGATTAATAACAAGGACCCAGGGGACAAGCACGTTTATGTTGTCTCATTTAATAACAATAAAAACAAAACTGTTTCAGACCGCAAGGCTGGAGTGCGAATCCTGTTACTAACAAGGAAAATATGTTTAATAATTTAGTCCAAATGCAGTGCCACCTGGATCAACTTTCAGTTTCAACATTGGCACCCCCACTTGAAGCATGGGAAAGTCAAATGCATAATAAGAAGCGTTTTCTTAGTAACAGAGAAGAGCCGTCTTCGACAAGCAAACTAACAAGACTTTTTTTCTTAGAAAATATAATTCCAATTTGATTTTGCTCCTGAAAATCTGGGCTCAGAAAAGGCCTGGATGACTCAGGCCTCTATCACTTAAATACAACACATATTGCATTACAAATGCTAAAGGTGTCACATTTGCAAAAGTTAAAACTATTGGCATTGTAAATGAAAAAGCTATTCATTTCGCTATTTTCAAAACCAACACATAAAGAAAAAATTTGTCATTTGCAATACCAATAGCTCAAACTTTCCTAATGCGAGACCTATTGCATTGCAAATGCATGTTAGGTTCTGCCTAGCCAATGCGTACGAAGTACGCATGTGCTAGGAAAAACTTAATGACATCTGTGTGTGGGGACTGGAACGTCCCCAGTCTCCCATTGGCTAGCTCCATAAATAGAGGCTAGCCATTGGGAGACGGCTCTGTCCGTCAATCCCGGACCAGATTCAGGGGCGTTCCCGAGAATTTTTGGCTTTTGGCTACGTCACGCTACGTCAGCCAAAAGCCGGGAACGCCCCCGAATCTGGTCCGGCATTGACTGCACCCGGAAGAAGTCCAGGTGAGTGCTTGCTTTTATTTTTTGGCTGTTCCCACCCCCTCTCCTGCTCTCTGCGTCTCCGTCCCCCGTTCCCGCCCCCCTCCCGCTGGTGCCGGTGCTTTGCTCTACAATGCCCGTTCCCGCCCCCCTCCCGCTCTCCGTGTCTCCGGCCCCCGTTCCCGCCCCCCTCCCGCTGGTGCCCGTGCTTTGCTCAACAATGCCCAGCCTGCATAGATTCATATTTTACATATAGTCCTTCTACTGAATCTGCATACGAACACCCGTAGATCCAAGTGTATCAACATGTCGTGCTGCTATCGGACTCAACCTAAACAATAAATCATGTACATCAGTGTGCGTTAGGTCGGCTTCATCGCACCCACTGCGGCTCCTCCCAGAATTCTTTTCTATTGAAGAGTGTGTTCAGAAGAATACATTGGTTTATGTGCGTATCATGCATCCGCCGGAGCTTCTGCTGCATTACCTATGAAGGACTCCCAGCTCTGACACCTCCTCAAAAGGGCCCCCTCCCATAGCCCCAAACCCCGCCCTGACCCATGGTTTATGGCCTCTAGTAGGTTCGTGCCCTGGAGTCCTCTAAACCCAGCCTTGAATCAGCGACTCCCGCTCCTCCTCTATTGTTTTCCCGTCCTCTTTCCTGCCTGCACCCCCTCCCCTCCCTTCTCTTTCTCAGTACAGACCTGCTGCGTTTCAGCCCCCCCTCTTCATATTCTCTCTCAGGCACCCCTTTGTTCTTCATTTTAGAAAGTTCTTAGAAGTTAGAATGACAAGGAGTGATGTCACACAACCTTTAACCTCAATGGCAAGGAATTGACATCATTTAAATGATAACATTTAAATGTCGAATTATTAGAATAACAAGGTAGTCAAGGCTGGCAGAGTTTGTGGAGCAGCATCCTGATGCATCAAAGCAGCTCTCCCCGTTTAATGGAGGACTTCAGAGGGGCTCCCTTAGAGGTGCTGTTGCCCCCAGTAACTTCTGGAGCTCCGGGGGTTCACCCTGCACACAGCAGAGCTCGTGCTCGAGTACTTATCAGCAAGAATGACATCTAGCCTTCTGCCACCAGTTCTACCTTCTATTAGCTGCTTTTCTGTGCTTGGCAGTGGTGTATGGATGGGGGTTCCTGTAACTTGATGAAAGCCTAAATAGCTTTGTGTGTTTAGAACTCTTGTTGTGTCCTTCTGCCCTGTCTGTCTCGTGATTTGTGCCATTCTGGCCTCCGTTACAATCATCCCCCCCCCTCCCCATGTTTTTGTGTCCTTCTTCCCTCTGTCTGCCTGTTTTTTTGTGCCAGTCTGCCCTCAGTTATAATTGTTTCCCCTCGTTTTTGTGTCCTTCTGCCCTCTGTCTGCCTGGTGTTTTGTGCCGTTCCTCCACCTGAACTGAGCCCTTTAAAATAAGGCCATGCTCCAAAAAGTACCGCAGCCCCCTGCCCTGAACCATAAAAAACTGCCCCCTACCTCCGTGAAATACTCTGACTCTGCTCCCTACCCTCCCTTGGCGCCTAAAACTGTCCCCTGCCATGCACCCTACAAAGCCTCGACTTCGTAAACTGTCCCTTCTCGTTGTGCTTCGAGGCCGTAAAATGTAAGCCTAGGCACAAATGTCTCACTGGGAAAGGCCCGGCCTATTTGGCCAACAAATTCATCCCGTATGTTCCCACACGATCTCTCAGGTCTAGCGAACAGGCTCTGTTATGCGTACCTATGGCTAGGAAGGCAAGACAGGGGTCTAGAGCTTTATCTGTGGCAGGTCCAACATTGTGGAATGGCCTTCCCTTATCTATCAGACAGTGCAGGGAACACTTTCCTTTTAGGAAAAAATTGAAAACCTTTCTCTTTCAGAAATAGAATTCCACTCCGAGGTTAGGACAATACACAGCTAGTGTCTCTTTTGTTCGCTGAAGGTGCTAAAAGGCGCGGAGATACTCCTTCGGGAGTCGATTCGTAGCGCGGTACAAACTTGTAAATAAATAAATAAATGGTTGGATTTGTGGGGTAAAGTTGTATTTAATGTGATTTTATGTAGCGCGAACTTTACCCAAAGGTGTCAGAGCGGTTTACATAAGAACCAGTTGCCAAACCCAAGGACTTTGATTTACATGCGTTAAGTAAAAGATACAAACAGGAAAACAATTGAAATGTACTAGATGTAGTCACACAAAGAAGAGACTGTTGATTCTCGTTATATTTCTATATACATATGAAAGGGATATGAATAGATGTACTGCAAGAGTCACATAGGAATGTTAGAGTAGAAAGGTCTACTGCATATACTAGTGAATACAGTCATCTCTATATACAGAAAAAATTAGTTATATTTAGAGGGGTCGGAGTGGGACACAGTGGGTGGATGGATGGATGTATGCATGATGCATGGATGTATGGGTGGATGCATGGATGAGTTGTTGGTTGGATGGGTTGGTGGATTGCATACATTGTTGAGGGATTGGCTGTATATATGCATCTATCTATCCACCCACCCATCCATGCGTGCACCCATGCATGCATCCATCCACCAACTCATCCATGCAAGCATTACAACAAGAGCCCGCAGCTCTCCTTCGTCACGCCCCCCCTTCCCTGAGCCCGCAGCTCTCCTTCGTCTCTCCTCGCCCCCCTTCCCTGCTATTGTAAATGACAATGCCATTTATTTATGTTAAAAAAAACATAAATAAAAAAAAATGTCAAGAGCAATGCCAATAGCTCTAACTTTAACAAAGGCAAAACCATTGCATTGTAAATGCTTGTTTATCTAGATGTCATGTATCCTATGTGGACTTGCTCTTTTATTATTCCATTGTCTGTGCTTATACACACTGGACCTGTATGGAAACACCTTGTAAAGCGCTCCGATACTCCTGGGTCCAGCCAGCGCTATATAAAATCTAATAAATAAAATAAAAAAATAACCCCACATGCGTCATGACCCAAGGGGTCATTTGTGCGAAGTAGTTCGACGAAGGGACTGTGGGCAGGCCTTTTATACTCTTCAAATGAGGACCTATTGACCGTAGATCTATGGCCACTTATCGGAAATATATGGGGACACAGAATTGACACCCACATTACAATAGTTTACCAAAAAGTCACTTGATGTTTGACCTTAAATCATAATTGAGCTTTCTGGTTTTCAGTTTCTATTTTTGGTAAATTCTGGTGATATTTTTTCAGTGTTTTCCAGTGATTGCAATACTTCACAATAACAGTGCTTTTCAGTGGTTACTCGGTTTCGTGCCATGAAAAACAACTGAAACCGTGTTTTGCCGGTGTTTATGGAGCGCGTTGATTTTATTATTGCTTGTTTCGGGAAGACATTTCGTGCAACCATCTATGCTACACCTAGTCAAGGAATCCCTCAGCAGAGGCCCTACAGAAGGTGCTTAACTACCAATGCTAAAAAGCATTAGTCTGACGTCTGCAGCGCGTTCCTCCCACAGACACTTATAATTAAATAAATTCCACAAAGGTGCTCGTGAAGAGGTGGATGTGGTGTTTCAAAACTTGACTGTGGTTGCGTACAACTGGGGCTGTAGGTGGCTTCTCAGTCCAGCCAAAACAAAATACACAACAAAATACGGCTGCCCGTCTGATTCTAGGCCTACCCAGCCGTTCCCCCTCATTGCCATGCTTGAGAACCCTACATTGGCTCCCTGTAAAAAAAAGAACAATTTTCAAGACCATGTGTCTGGTCCACAAACACATGTACGGTCGAGGACCAAAATACTGGACTCAGAAATTGAAATGGTACTTGCCTGGTCGACAGCTGAGATCAAGCACTAAATCACAGCTCACGCCGCTCAGAGTTCAAACTGCCAGAAATGGCGGTCGTACCTTTTCTTTTATGGCACCATCCCTATGGAACGAACTTCCTCTAAGCCTACGTACAACAACTGAACTTATGAGCTTTCGAAAAAAATTGAAAACCTGGCTCTTCTGCTAGTTCCATCTTCTGGCTCATTCTCCCACCTCAGGATCGTCCGCATGCGCCATGAGACTCCCTTGGGATGTGATATGTGCGCAATACAAGTACCCAGACTAAACTAGACTAGCCCCATTCTGAGATGCCTCTCAGTCTATGTGGTGTTAGCGACCGGCTTCTCTTGTGAGTGCAGTGTCCATAAGTTGCACCTCTTGTGCTCTGGGCGGTGTCTGTAAGTAGCGCCTCTCCTTGCAATGTTATAAGAGAAAACAATTACAGCGCCATCATTCATCAGAATTCAGACACACCATGAGGAAATTTGCAGAGGGCCTATGCTTAGCCTCACAAACAATCTATTGTGAATCGATACTGTGCTACAGGAACTGAGTACATGTTAGAAAACAGCGCACCTGAAAATATAATGAAATTAAGAAAAAACATAACTCTGGCTGTCAGTATAATATAACCAACATTAGAAGGGCAGCCAAAAAAAATCATCCACACACCCTTTGAAGGAGCAACTAACATCTGTGTCACATGGGAAGGCTGACTCTACAGCAGTATCAGTTCAGGATTTTTCTAACGAAAGCTCCGGGGACAACGAGCATCTGCGGGTAGTCTCGTCTCATGGAGATTGCCTCCACCCCCAGCTGAACTCACCTGTGCATCCTAGTCATCAGTCGGGAGCATGATTCATAACCACCTCTATGAAAGGTGTCTGGCGTCCATGTGTCAGAATTACGCCCACTGCAAGCTTTTGTTTGATATTCTTTGACTTGTCCTGATTTACTAAGATCGACTGAACTGCAAATCCCAGAATGCAAAGCAAGAAACCGATTACCTACTCGATCACTAGTCAAAGGCAGTATAGTACCAGTCAAGAATTGTGTCCCAACAGTCGCACTATGCGAGCTCTAACTTGAAAAAAATATGTTTATAAGTAGCACAAAATGAATCAAACAAGTTATCCAATGACATATCGATGAGCATTATCCAGTTATACATCTTGTGGCACAAGAATGCCGGCCCCCACCGCACCACCCCAGAATGGATCAAAAAACCAGTATACGCCAGTCTCACTCTGGAGCATATTAGCAAGGGCAATGTCGCTGCTTTAGCTGCACTTTTTGCCGCTAAAGTGGCAATATTTTTATTGCCCTATTAGCAAGCTGTCGCAAACAGCAGTTAGCGACAGCTTTTAGGCGATCGCCTAATAAACGACTTACCTGTTTATCCAATGGGAGGTGGATTGTCAGGTTAAGTCCCCACTGGCATTAATGCGTGAATATCGCAGGATTTTCAGCGATATTCGCGCATTTTGCCGCTATCGCTGGATATTTTAGCACAATGGAGAAAAGCGTTGCTAATAGCATGTTTTCTCTGCTAAAATATCCAAGCATAGGCAGTGATGTTCGTCTCCAATGTACACAAAGAAAAGCGGGGTGCGCTTTCTCACTTTGTTTAACTTCCCACCACATGAAACTGAAGTAGTTTAAATCTGATATCAACTTTACAAGGTTTTTATAAAGGACCAATCTTGCATTCTGCCAAAATAAGGGCCTCATTAAGACGTCCTTGTTAACTTTGAGGGGGATACCAGCAGGTGACTCCCCAGGATTGAACAGGGGACCCCCCCTCCCCTCCCCCAAATGAACTACAGAGAAACTGAAAACTTAGCCGGGGCTTCTAGTACAGAATTAACAAGAACATTGGGACCTTGCAAGGGTGTGCACCCGTGTGGGGCCTTGTTCCTAATGTGAATGAGGCCGGCTGGAGGCTCCTCGCGAGCTGGCACTGGTCGGCCTGTAGGCGGCGCTGTTGCTGTGCGATCAGCTGGTGTTCAGCTGCACTCTTCGACATGCTCTGTCCCAACTGAGACATGAGGCGAAGAGGGCCCCAGAGACGTCTGAAAATGCATAAATATGTACACACAATATGTATGGAGATAATCGAATGAGGAGAAAAATGGCTGTAAAATCAGAACTTAATTATCCCAGTTAATTACGTCCTCCTCTCTTCCGTCCCCTGTTTTGTTTTTTCTTTTTAACCAATTCATTCTCTCGCCCTTAGTTTGCCATTTCGTGCTCTGGTTTTTGCCCCACACCTTTTCACTTTCCCCTCAGGCTCTCTACACCCCCTCGCCTCCCCCACCCCACCTCCTGTGCTGGGGGTCGCCCAGCATGTTGCTGCTGTGTTTCAGCCTTCAAACAGTGGACAGGGGTTCATATCCTTCCTTGCACTCGGGGATTAGGTCATGAATGAATGAATGAATGAATGAATAAAATATTTAATAGAGCGCACAGTGGCCGAGCGGCTTCCTGGCGCTGGGGACCTGATCAGAACTCAACAGAGGGGACCCAAGGAGATTAAGAAGGGAATGCCTGAGAATAAAGGAAAGTTTTGAGGGCTTTGCGGAAGTTAGTGTAGATGGGGATGGAGCGAATGGAAAGAGGAAGACTGTTCCAGAACTGGGGGGCCAGGACTGAGAATCGGGTGCCCCCCGTTCTGGATTTACGGAAGCGAGGGATGTGTAGAAGTGAAAGAGAGGAGGAGCGAAGAGTGCGAACAGGGGCATGAGAAGATACAAGAGAGGTAATAAACAAGGGCGCAGAACGGGAGTGAGCCAGAAAAGCTAGACAGGCCAGTTTGAAAAAGGATCTGCAACGAACAGGGAGCCAATGAAGTGATTTGAGAACCGGGGTGATATGAGAAGATTTAGGGAGTTAGAGGATGAGGCGAGCAGCTTGGTTTTGAATGGCCTGTAGACGGCGGGATTCGTAAGCAGGTATGCCCACGTACAGGCCATTCCCATAGTCAAGGCGGGAGGTGACGAGGGCCATGACTATGGATTTAAGTGCATCGGTAGAAAAAAAGCGTGAGATTTTCCGAATTAAACGAAGAGAGAGAAAGCAAGAGGACACGACGGAGCTGATCTGACTGTGCATAGATAAGTCATGACTGACTTTGATACCGAGAGTGCGGACAGAGGAAGAGGGGACAGGGGGGGGGCAAAAGAAAGGGGCCAATGTGCAGGGGACCAAGGGTTGGAGGGGCCACCAGTAAGAACAAGTTCCGTCTTGTCTGGATTGAGCTTCAGTTGGTTAGCGCTCATCCAGTCAGAAATGAAAACTAAAGTGGAGCAGAACTTGGGAAGAGAATCAGGGGTAGAAGAAAGATCAAAGACGAGCTGAAGGTCATCTGCGTAGTTATACACAGAGACCCCCAGCTCAAGGAGAGAGGTGATGAGGGGGTGAATATAAAGATTGACAAGGAGAGGGGAAAGAGAGGAGCCTTGGGGAACACCACAGGTGACTGGGCGGGGAGGTGCAGAGAAGCCAGGGAGATGAACTGCCTGGGACCTATCCTGAAGGAAGGACGCCAGCCAGGAAAAGGCCGCGCCCCGGATGCCCACTGCGCTGACACGGTCGAGAAGGATGGAGTGGTCAACCGTGTCAAACGCAGCGGACAAATCGAGAAGGACCAGGGCTTGGGGGAGGTTGGAATCGGCCTTCCCCTTGAGCTCGTCCAAGACTGCGAGGACCACCATCTCCGTGGAGTGGCCCGGGCGGAATCCTGCCTGATGGGATGCAAGGAGGCCATTCTCCTCAATATAAGTGGAGAGGCAGGAAGTAACATGAGCTTCGAGGATCTTGCCGAGGTAGGGAAGAAGAGAAATGGGACGAAAATTGGAAGGAAGAGAGGGATCTAGACCGTTTTTTTTTTAGAATAGGGAGGACTATGGCGGATTTAAAAGAAGAGGGGACAGATTCGAGAGCCAAAGAGGAGTTAAGGAGAGCAAGAGGGGGCGCTGGACAGTTGGTGAAGAGGGTTTTAAGAATGTGTGCTGGCGCGCAATCCACGGGGGAGCCAGACTTGATTTTGACCAGAAGTTTTAGAAAAAGATCAGTGGAAATAGGAGGGAAAGAGGAGAGAGAAAAGGAGGGGCAGATGGAAGGACAAATGGGACGGGGTTGAGGCACTGTAGGGATGTTGGCTTTAATCTTCACGATCTTGTCGATAAAAAAATCGTTAAGTGAGGAACAGAGGGACTGTGAGGGAAGCAGGCTAGGGGTGGAGCGATCAGAGGTGGCAAGCTTGTGAACCAGAGAAAAAATTTCACTGGGTTTATTGGCCACGAGAGCTACCCTCTCAGAGAAGTAAGCGGTTTTAGCCGCTAGGATCGCCTTTTTATATTCAGTAAGGAGTGATTTGTATTTGGCGCGCAAAGAGGGACAATAGTTCTGTCTCCAGTGGCGTTCCGACCGCCTGAGGTCGAGTTTAAGTGTTTTAAGTTCTGGAGAGAACCATTTGTGCGCGTCATATGGACGAATCGCCTTGATCTTTCTAAGCGGAGCGATAAGGTCGCACGAAGAGGAGAGCCATGTGCCAATGGCGTTAACCTGGGAATCGAGAGGAAGATTAGTAAGGAAGCCAAAGTGAGTGAGAGGGAGTCGAGGTCAGTCCGATTCCAATTGCGGGCTAAGATGTTTTTCGGGAGGGGGAGCTTGTCAACCGCTCCCAGGTGGATGGCGAAAGAAATGGAGAAATGATCCGACCAGACGCATGGGGATATGAGAAGGGATGAGACAATGGGGCGAGAGGACCAGATTTGATTCAAGATGTGACCCTGGACGTGAGTAGGGGCTAAGACATGAGATGTAAAGTTTAAACATTGAAGTGTACCTGAGAAATCTTTCGAGGGGAGGTCTTCCCTAGGGTCGCCCGGCCAATAATTAAAGTCGCTGAGCAGAAGGACGGAGGAATTGTTGACCACAAGAGTGGCCATGAGGTCCTGGAGGGAGGCCACAAAGGAGGGCATAGATTGAGGAGGACGGTACAGAAGGACGACAGTGAGGGGGGCAGAAAGATTGAGAGAGCGGGCCACAAGGTAGTCAACATTAGAAATGGGGGGGTGATTGAGAAGTTGAAATTTGAGAGTCGACCGAATGATCATCGCCACCCCTCCCCCCCACCTTACCGTCCGGATGATCAGCCCGGAGGGCATAATCGGTGTCAGGAAGAATGGCTAAGAGGTCGGGGAGGGAGTCAGCAGTGAACCAAGTTTCAGTCAGAAAGAGGAAATCCGGGGAATCAGTAGTCAGAAGGTTAAAGAGAGCTGTCTGATGTTTGACAGCAGAGCGGGTGTTGAGCAGTAAGGCAGAAGCTACAGTAGGGACAGGGACGAGGGGGGAACAAGGGACAGGAGGGGGGTCAGCAGCGGGAGGAGTGGTACTAGAAGGAACCGGGGTCGGGTGAGGGGGGGAAGAGACGAGAATACCAAGTGTGTCAAGGTGTCGCAAGAGTGAAGGTGAGGGTAGGGAAACAACAGTGAGAGCTGAGCAGGTAGGCGGCTAAAAGTTGCAGCGAAATGTCAGAGTGTTTTTAAAAGCAGCGTTGCTCCCGGAGACGCCTCGGGAGTTCTGGAGAGATGCAGGGTAGGCGCGCATACAGCTGACCGCCTGAAGTACTTGTCGAGGGGGGAGGGGCCAAAGAACTGCAGCGCCGAGCCCAGACCCGCCCAATATGGTGGAGCCGCTCGTCCCACTCCAAGAGTCAGGCAAGGAGGGGGCGATCAGCGGTGGCGGTCTGGGTCGCGTGCAGGACAGGGGCAGCCAGGAAGGACCGAAGCGCTGGGTCCGGAGCGCTGAAGAGCTGAGCAGGTAGGCGGCTAAAAGTTGCAGCGAAATGTCAGAGTGTTTTTAAAAGCAGCGTTTCTCCCGGAGACGCCTCGGGAGTTCTGGAGAGATGCAGGGTAGGCGCGCATACAGCTGACCGCCTGAAGTACTTGTCGAGGGGGAAGGGGCCAAAGAACTGCAGCGCAGAGCCCAGACTCGCCCAAGATGGTGGAGCCGCCCGTCCCACTCCAAGAGTCAGGCAAGGAGGGAGCGATCAGCGGTGGCGGTCTGGGTCGCGTGCAGGACAGTGGCAGCCAGGAAGGACTGAAGCGCTGGGTCCGGAGCGCTGAAGAGCTGAGCAGGTAGGCGGCTAAAAGTTGCAGCGAAATGTCAGAGTGTTTTTAAAAGCAGCGTTGCTCCCGGAGACGCCTCAGGAGTTCTGGAGAGATGCAGGGTGTCATTTCAGTCTGTATTAAGGTATGCTTGGATTGTCTTTTCTTTACCTAGATAGGTAGGTCTCTGCTGCTCTAGTGTCTTTTTTTGCAAATATTACCAGTAGTCCACTTATAAGGTCCCAAAGGCGAGGCCTATTAGTTATGCCAATGCTTGTTTTAATTTAGTGTTAGTCTATTCAGTAGTTTTGGAGTCCATTAAGAAAAAGGTATCTAGATATCTAGGGATGCGGGTCCTCCTCATCTCCATGCAGCACTAGCAATGCTGTGATTGGCTGGCTGCAACATGAGAGGAAAGTTGCAGCCGCCATTTTATATATCTGGACATGGTCCGGGGCATGAAATTGAAAACTGATGAAATGGGTCATAGTAGAGGTACCCTGTCCCCACGGGTGTGATAGAGGGGGTCAGTCAATTGCTCAAAAACTTTTATATATACACGCACGAGGATCCACAGATCCATTGTGCAGTTCGGGCCGTGTGGATCCGCATATCCAGGGGCCAATGAAAAGCAGCTTTCGGGACAGCTCCAACCTGGCTTTGACAAATGGGATACTATTGGGAATTCAGTGGTCAGGGATTTGGTTAAAAAAGGTTAGAACCTAGCGGTTTGAAGAGCTTCGTGGACAATACGAAATGGCCCAAGGGGAAATGTTCAGGTACCTTCAAATTAGACACGCCCTCACCACAGCTTTCCCCGATCTCACAGACATCCCGGAGTCATCACCGCTAGAAGATAAATTGCTTGATGGGCCGCTACACTCAAAAGCCATATTGCTGACCTACAAGAAACTATGCAACAATCTACCTGACACATTCCACAAACGTATAGAGCAGTGGCAGGGAAACCTAGGACCCATGGGCGATGAATACTGGCAATCAGCACTAATGTCCCCATGGGAAGCGGCTATCACCCTCCGCTTTAGACTGATACGACTCAGAATTCTACATAGATCATACTTAACAGGGGGTTACCTTGGAGAAGATTGGTGCTAGGTCAGATGCAGTGTGCCTTAGGAGATGCCAACAAACCGCTACCTTCTAGCACACGATTCGGGAATGCCCTGAGCTACAGCGAATATGGGAAGGGGCCACGACTCATATCCAGACTGCTCTGGGAAAATAACTAATCCTTACACCAAGACTAGGCCTACTCAACATTTGGGCACCGACTGACCTCACTGAGGTGAAGCAACAACTGACAACACCAGGCTATACTCTGGTTAAGTAGCAAATAGCAAGGGGTGGGGTGGGGTAAGGCGGATGCAGCTTCTCCCCAAATGTGGGTGAAAGAGTTAGACAAGTGTATGATTGCAGTAACAGAAGTATTTAAAACACGAGGGTGTCCAAGGAAATGGGGCAAGTGTAATGCCTATTGGTGAAACCTGTGTATATCCCCATCGGTGGAACTTGAAATGCAGCGTGGTGGAGAGCGAAATGTCGAAATATTGTAATTATTGCTTTTCTCCCCCTAGATATTGTAATTAATCAGTATGTGGTTATTTGAAATAGCAAATTATATGTGTATGTGCTTATGCTGTTGAAATGAATAAAGAGATAAAAAAAATAGACGGGGTACTGCTCTCTCCGGATCTGCGCTTGCTGGTGCGAAAAAAAAATGAACTGACGTTGCCGCGCATGAGTGGCGTCTAGGTAGCTGTCGCGACGGCATCTGTGCAACCACGACACCACCTTCTGACGTGCAGGGGTACTGCTGACAAACTTTCAGAATCCAGTCGGGCGCCTGGGGGTAATTCTAAGGTAAGGAATCTATCACTATGTGATTCTTTCAAATACGTGACGTCATCAACAGTGCATTGGCGGGCGCGAGTTATAGTTCACTCGTACGAAAACAAGAGAAATTTGGCTGTTATCGTTAGTTGAGCTAACTGTCCAACTAAGTAGATCGACGCTGATACCTGTGGTTTTTCAATGAATATCTGTGCCACGAACAAACTGCATGATGGGATTTGCAGTCTTTAAACACTGAACTGCTTGAGTGTTCTCTGATGAAATGTGGCTCAGGTGTGCACCCGCTACTTTAGAAGGATGGGCTAAATATGAAAGACTTAAAAAAAGAAATCCCAAGCACCTGAGGCATTTGAGAAAGGCCATCACTGAAGCGCGTCGTGCCAGAATTCTGAATAAATGGTTTCATCAAGTACCGCTGTGTCCCCTTGTCTACTTCTAAAGGAGGAGGTGATGTTTTTTTATATTTAGGGGGCAGCCAGTGACACGCAGGATGGACCTTCCAAAAAGAGTTCCGGATTCAGTGACTTTAACCTGGAACCACCGCCCGACCCAAGGAAGCAGAGGCACTGCTGTCATCTGACAGTCCATGACCACATAAAGAGACGTCACTGAAATGGTGTCTCCAGGTATGCCACCAGTGGGAAAGTGTGACTGGAAGAGAGGGATCAGAGACGGTCTGTTTTCCAGCACAGTACTACGGTTTCAACCTAACCACATTTAAAATCAGCCTCTTCAAGTAATTAAAAAATTCAGCTGACAGACACTCATCCGAGCCACGAACAAACTGCATGATGGGATTTGCAGTCTTTAACCACTGAACTGCTTGAGTGTTCTCCGATTAAATGTGGCTCAGGTGTGCACCCGCTACTTTAGGAGGAGCCAAATATGAATGACTGAACAAAAGATACCCCAAGCACCAGAGGCCATCACTGAAGCGCGTCATGCCAGAATTCTGAATAAATAGTTTCATGAAGCCCCGCCGTGACCCCTTGTCTACTTCTAAAGGCGGAGGGGGTGTTCTTTCATATATATGACTAAAAAGAAAAGTTAAAATGGCATATTTAGGTGACAATATGGGTTAAAACATACCGTTTTAAATGGGGGGGGGGGGGTTACACAAATTCACCAGTTATAGTTAACTCTTGTAACAATGACACGTGCCCCATACTTCCTATATTTGTAATCAGTGATGTAATGTCTGATGTTATCAGTGTCGTCATGAGTCACGTAATATGGGAGGTAATTAGCAGTGTATGTGGCCAGGCCCGGCATCCAGCTTCTCGTTCATTTAAAAGTCACCGTTTTTTATGTGGGAGGGGAGTGAGGGCATGAAGACCTTTCTTCCACGGCCTTCTGAAGGTCCCAGGAACCCAATTACCCGGGGCAGATCGTTTTTTGATTCTTTTATGGACCGGGGTACCCACAGCAACTCAAGTTGGTTTAGCCTTGGAGTCCCCAGGGTCTCACACTGGCTAGTGGAGGGGCACTGCATGCCCGCCCCTCCCCAAATACCATTGTGCCAATCCCCCCTGGACAATGGCCCACATCAGGAGTCATATATTAAAGGGGCTTTTTTTTAAATTATAAATAAAGGGACCACTGATTAGCGGTCCCATTAAAAAAAATATAGATTTTTTTTGTCCCCCACCAGGATTAAGGGGTATCTTTGTTGATGTGGTGGCAGCAATTCAAATCTTATTTTTAGATCTGTCCCCTCCACAGACTGTGATGTGATATATACACACACATTTTGAACCTTAATTTCTCAAAAACGAATTAACAGATTTACACCAGATGACAAAACACTTTCTGGACCAAGATTCAGCTTTTTGCCAAATTTGGGGCAATTCTGTTCAGCCATTTGTTTTTGCAGCGTCGCTGTTCAATATTCCTATGTAAAAGTGCATAGGGAAAGGGCATTTTGGGATCCTCTCTCATCCCCAGCTTGACTGAATATCTTAAAGCTTTCCAGGAAGAAGCCGAGGTGGGTGCGACTTTTTTGGAATGTTTGGTGAAGATTCGTCAACGGCACCAGAGTTATTAGCAAACCAAAAAAATCCGTTCCCTAAGGAAACGTCCCGTAGTGTTTTTTTGCTTCGAATTCTAACTGATTAAAGTCATCAAGGGCGTCACTTCCGGTCTGAGCTGCCAGCGGCGAACTGTCGGAGGGCGCGCAGGGATTTCAAAAGCACAACAGTTGCACTTAAACGTGGAGCTCGCGCTTGTCCCGCCGGCCTCTCTAATCTGAAAGATAAATGTGTTGAAGGCAGTTGGGCTATCATATTTCCAAAATGTACTTTTGAGGCGGTTAAATATTTCACCCTTACAGAATAGAGGTGGTATTGTTTTTTTTTAACCGGTGCACATGCTCCATTTGACTCCGTTATTGTGTCCCTTGAAAGGTTTTGTTGTACCTTGTTGGTTAGAGGACCCACTTTTCTACAAATGCGTTTTAAGTGTGGCTTCTATCAGTAGTCCGAGCCGCTGTAGGTTCCCTTTTTTACTGTGACCATCTCCAGGATATGGGCGACCGGCTGTTCCTGCCATTTACTTTTTTTCTTTAACCCTTTTTTGTTTTGTCAATTGCGCCATTCTTACAAAAGTCCCTACCCCTTTATTCTCTGTATTCTTTTTCCACCCTCCATTCCCTGTTTTAATATAGGAACAGATGATTCATTCTTCTGATACTATGCAGTACGCTGCTGGTCCTATTTTCCTTTAACTTGTATTTACAATAAATACAATTCCAGTGCAGACCCAATAACTCCTCAGGGATCACTGTAACTCCTCAGGGATCACTACTCCCTTTGTGCTGTGACTGCATCCACACTTATGGAACGCTGCTCTTTGACTTATTGTAATAACTCTAATTAATGGTATTTAATTTAGACCTTGCACCATATACCATTCCTATGTGACACTTAGAGCTTATCCAGTCATATCCCCTCCCTATGTATATAGAGAACTCTAATCACTAGTGTATGCAGTAGACCTTTGACCGATTGCAATAATGCTAAGCTTTGGTATTCGCTGAAGTCCTTACACCATATACCACCCCTATGCGTCTCCTAGAGTTTAACCAGTCATATCCCTTCCTATGTGTATGTAGTTGACTCTTATCACTAGTGTTTGCAGTGGACCTTTGTACTCTCTACCACCCCTATGTGACCCTTAGAGTGTGTCCAGTCATATCCCTCCTGTGTAGATAGAAGATAACTCTAATGACTAGTATCCTATGTGATTCTTAGATTGTATCCCCTCCCTGTGTTTAGAGTTATAGCTGTAACGACTAGTCGCCTGTGTGACTGTTGGAATATAGCCAGGTGTATCCCTTCCCCCGTGTGAAGAGATAACCCTATTCACTAAAACAAAAAGAAACGTGTTCCTGAAATGTGTAACGTAACTGATTCTATGTAAAGTGCTTTGATAACATGTAACGGAACTGGTGCTATGTAAAGCGCTTGGATAACCTAATAGGTTCAAGTTCCTGAAATGTGTAACGTAACTGACTCTATGTAAACTGCTGTGATAACATTTAACAGGACTGGTGCTATGTAAAGCGCTCTGATAACCTAATCGGTTCAAGTTCGCGCTATAGAAAACTCTAAAAATAAATAAAATAAATAAATAGATGCACTGAACCCAAAAGACTGCAAACCACAGTCCTAGGAGATGTTATGCAGCAACACAACTATCTGGTCACGTGCAAGGATGGGTCAGATGACAGACTGACTAGTGGCCAAAGGTTTTTTTGAAACAGATCTGTTCCTTTTACTTAAAGGAAGTATCTTTGGCTTTATTAAGTAGAGGAAACAGGATTGTACAGAACTCACACCACCCAACTGGGAGTAGAAAATAGCTTTCACTAGATTGTAAGCCAAGATGGAGACAGCAGGTTATCTCTTTGGCTTTTACAACATTTAGTAAACTTGTGTCTTAAGCAGCCAAGGCGAAAAGTGGTAGGGGTGAGTGAGTGTCATGGGACTCTTGGCCGTCTGACAGGCAGGTGGGCTAGGCAGTGCGCTGCTAGGAGACGGCACTTGGTTTATGAGTCGATGAGTGCTGGTGGAAGAGTCCTTGTCCAGGCACCGCCGTAGACTTGGTCATCTCCCCCTTTCTCCAGCTGCACCACCAAATGAAAGCCACAGCTCCCATCGGAAGATCTTACTGGTGCCCTCAAATGAACCCAGAGAAAAGACGGGGGCAGACCCCCATGGTAAGGGAACTTCACTGGATAGTGTCTGACTTTAG
This sequence comes from Lissotriton vulgaris, assembly GCF_964263255.1. Taxonomy (NCBI): domain Eukaryota; kingdom Metazoa; phylum Chordata; class Amphibia; order Caudata; family Salamandridae; genus Lissotriton; species Lissotriton vulgaris. The sequence continues at coordinate 11,115 of NW_028247823.1, read as the reverse complement.
ACAGAATCAATCCAACGCTCAGCTGTCAACAGAATAAGAAGAATAAGGGCCCAAGTCTTGGAAACTCCTTCGAATGATCCTGTTTGGGGGAGATGAGAAGTCTGGTTGGGTAACTGTCAAACCGGGCAGGTTCACATCCTAGTTTGATGATGAAATATGTTTATCGTTACAAGGTAAGTTCTTAATTTCTGGCTGACAGACCACATACCGAATGTCTTTAGCGGACACACTCGCCACATTCAAGATGGTACCTCAGAAATTAGACCGGAACCATAACCTCCATATTAGACTTTCTGAAACTTGAAGCTCCAACACGCCTTGTCAGGTGAACATACATGCAACATTCAACCCCATGCATCTTACTAGTTTTCCCAAATATCAAAAACACATGCTTTGTTCTGAATGAAGAACATATTTATTATTCAGCTGCCATTGTTCCAGTCAAAGCAGATACGAAACATTCATTGAACCACGTACAAAACCCATCGACTCAGTATGTCGAGGGCGTGCACTCCAGTACGAAAGCATAGTTAGTCAAAATGTAATATCTAAACCAGATGGGTCAGTTTTTTGTCAATGAGTTGAAGAGAATCTTAGTATAATGACACAATCTAAAGGCAGTGCGTGAGCATAAATTGGAGGTGAAACAACTAGAAAAAAAATCTGATTGTGTGCAATATATAGATCATCACAGGATGTGTTTATTCACTCCCACTCATCACACAGAATATTTTCTTTCATATTTTTATCCACGCCGGCAGGTAGATGGTGTGAAAGTCCAGAGAAGATCCTTCTGTTATAGTTCCTGACATCCCACTGATACCAGGTCATGGATTAGAGCCACAAATTGATACAAAGATTGTCAAGAGCGGGAATACACCAGGCTGTGCCAGAATGGTTCATTTAAAGCCTCCAGGAGATGAACAGGAGCTTCCAGAAACGTTCAAGGGTGTGGAAAAGGACAGTCCAAGTACTGCCTACTTAGGGGGCTAAAGCAGAGTCCCCAGCGATGTTAGGAAACATTCCACACACAGGGCTGTGCACTGATCCAGACATCACATGGAAATCAAGCGCTAGCAGCTGATCCCACGTCTCATCCACAGTGAGTTGGAGTACCACAGTTTGTTTTTGTCCGCCTAAGAGACAACCACGGATAAACTAGTGACACGGAGGACGCTCTGCTGAAAGAGACATCCTTCAAGGAGAAGCAGTGAAGAGAGACCTTTCGTACAAAACTAACAGTGCGAGTTAGCTAGTAAATGCTGCACTCTGGGAAGCACGGGCGAAGTTTGGAGAGTTGTTATTTTAAAGGTTGCAGATGAAAGGATCACGCATTCTGGTAAATGAGGTGGACACGGAGAAGCCAAGGTCAAGGGCTGATGTGACAGACAGACGGCAGAATGTACAGGCAGCAGCAAGGACCTGAGTGAGCCCTCAGGCTTTGGCTGAGACTGAGGGCAAGTTGACATAACTCTTCATTGGCGGCAATGGCCTGATCTTGCGCCCTGCCCATCCGCCTTTTCTTTGCCATAGTCCGCTTGATGGGCGCTTTCCCAGCCACCGGTTCCTTCCTGCCTTTCCAATGATTCGCTTGTTGTGGTCAATGTTGGAGACCCTTCCAACGGTAGCCATGCAAGTCTCCAGAACCTGTAGAGGAGAAGATGAAATGTGTCATTGATGGGTGACCAGCTACCGCTAATATGCAGAGTAAACACAGATGTTTGAGAGAGGATTAACAAGGGATGCATAGTGAGGGCTGATTGCCTCAGCATTCTGTCTGACAATACGTGTCATGGAATAAAGACTTATCTTCAATTAAATGAGGATAACACAAGCCGGTCTCCAACTCTTGCCGTTCTAATCTCTTACCTGGACCTGTCGTTTAGACGGTAGCTGCACAATGGCCGTTCCATTCACCTTCCTCAATAGAATGCCACATGTTCCTGCAAAACAGAACGGGTCAAATACTTCAGCTGGTGAACTATGGCCGTGTAATACAGACAAGGGACACGGGCGACACCTCGTTTACAGAGCTCGGAACTGCCACTTTAAGGGCCAGAGTCCTGGTACTCACTCTGGCCACTAACACAGCAAAGTAAAAGCCAGGAATCACTCAAATACAAGAACGGCTTAATGGGAGGATAGGGAACAATTCTCATGCGTTGTTCTAAGATTGAAGAGTTTCTAGTTCACCTGTAACCTTGGTACAGGCTGATAGACAGATGAGCCACCATGAGCAAGTATGCATGTTGGCCAACTAGGTCTTCAAATGTATGTAGATTTATTTAATGTAAATGTCACAAGTGGATATTGTGAAAACATGGTGATGATTGTGACCGGGAGTAGTGCTGGGCTCTGCCGACACTCATGGGTGCAGTGATGAATTAAGGTAAGAAGTACGTGTGCTGGCTAACCCATTGGTTTGTTCATGAAGCCCTCACCCACAAAACTAGTTGGTGGCATGCTTCATCATCGGGCCCACCACAGTGACACCGAGTGTGTCCCGGGTGTGCTTCGACGCCAGTGTTACTGCGGAGCTGGTATGTTCGCTGAGTGTGCAGTGTGGTGAGTGAGAAAGTGAAGGTTAAAAGCTATACAGTGGGTCCCAGTACCCGAGGGTAAATAGATAAACTTTAATCACTGGGCCCCTGTTAGCAACTAAAAAGGCAGATGGACGTGTTGGAGTGCGAATTATGACCTCCTGCGTCCTATGTGGTCTACATGTTTCAGCCAGGCCTTTTAATTTGAAACTGGCTTTCAGGAGGACCAAGTGAGTATGTGAAAATGGTGCAGATAAATAATAAAATTACTAAATTATAGTGATTGTGTTATTTTACTAAGTGTCGCACTCCCTAAGGTGCGTTATATGTTAGAGGGGGATTCCATCTTGCTTTAACAGGCTATTTGCTGTAAAAAGCTTCCTTGGGTCACCTGGCAGAGAAAGAGCCCGAAATTGCCGGTCTAGATCCTCCTTGGACCTGTCGTCCTTCTGCGGTGGTCCTGAAGAAATCCAGTTTCAAATTAAAAGGCCTGGCTGAAACATGTAGACCACACAGGACGCAGGAGGTCATAATTCGCACTCCAACATGATGAAGCATGCCACCAACTAGTTTGGTGGGTGAGGGCTTCATGAACAAACCAATGGGTTTGCCAGCACACGTACTTCATTGAGTCTCCCCCTTCCCAAACATAGCTAGTCCTTATTGATTTTGACATATAATCCTGGGGATTCGGACTAGTTTACCTAGTCCTCACTCTCTCCTTTGATTTGGCGATGAATTATGGTAAACCTTCAAGAAAAAGTAAAACATGCTCTTCTTCCTGTTGAGATCTAGACAATCCCCTGAACATTGGCAAGAGGAGTGTGAGCATCATTCAACAGAGGAGTGCGAGCATCATTCAACAGAGGAGTGCGAGCATCATTCAACAGAGGAGTGCGATCATCATTCAACAGAGGAGTGCGAGCATCATTCAACAGGAGTGCGAGCATCATTCAACAGAGGAGTGTGAGCATCATTCAACAGAGGAGTGCGAGGATCATTCAACAGAGGAGTGCGAGCATCATTCAACAGAGGAGTGCGAGCATCATTCAACAGAGGAGTGTGAAGCATCATTCAACAGAGTGCGAGCATCATTCACCAGAGGAGTGCGAGCATCATTCAACAGAGGAGTGTGAGCATCATTCAACAGAGGAGTGCGAGCATCATTCAACAGGGGAGTGATATCATCATTCAACAGAGGAGTGCGAGCATCATTCAACAGAGGAGTGCGAGCATCATTCAACAGAGTGCGAGCATCATTCAACAGAGTGCGAGCATCATTCAACAGAGTGCGAGCATCATTCAACAGAGGAGTGCGAGCATCATTCAACAGAGGAGTGCGAGCATCATTCAACAGAGGAGTGCGAGCATCCTTCAACAGAGGAGTGCGAGCATCCTTCAACAGAGGAGTGCGAGCATCATTCAGCAGAGGAGTGCGAGCATCATTCAACAGAGGAGTGCGATCATCATTCAACAGAGGAGTGCGAGCATCATTCAACAGAGGAGTGCGAGCATCATTCAACAGAGGAGTGCGAGCATCATTCAAAAGAGGAGTGCGAGCATCATTCAACAGAGGAGTGCGAGCATAATTCAACAGAGTGCGAGCATCATTCAACAGAGGAGTGCGAGCATCATTCAACAGAGGAGTGTGAAGCATAATTTAACAGCTCTGCCCCAGGAAATGTAAATATATGTGCTATGTCCTGACCTAAAAATGAAAGTTCAAGCTTAACCTGGAAAGGCTACATACTAAGCAGTGCATGCACTGTCGAGGGATTAGGCGCAGGGAGATGTTTTAACTACTCTTTTCTAACATTTAGTTACATTCCGGGACAGAAACAGAAGCAATGCTGTTTCTTGCTTTCACTTCCACTCTGCCCTCGGAATGAGTCAGAGAATGCATGACTATGTGTCCTCAAAGCGGAACTGGCTTAGTCAATGGAGTTCTGTCCATATGGCAGCATGTCCTCCAAGCGCTTCCTCCTGTGTGGAACCAATGCTCCCCGTGCACCTGCCAGCGTGCCCTCCAAGGCCGTTCCATACTCTATGGTATTTCAGCCAAGTCCTCCATTTGCTGGTCCGTGTTCCTTTCGCAACTTCCTGTAAGAAGTCACTTATTTGAATGGCACATACCACTTTCTGCGGGGGAATGATGGCATGCTCCTGGTGTTCTTCTTCCTCTCTGATGGACTATTGTCTAGTAAGTGCATCCGCCTTTTTATTCTCCTTGCCTGGTCTGAAAGTTACGATAAAATCGAATTCCTCAAAAAACAGCATCCATCGTACTTGTCTAGGTGTAAGGTGCCTGGCTGAGCGCATAAACTGTAAATTCCGATGATCCGTGTATACAATCACCATTTCTTTGGCTCCTAGCAGGAAATAACGCCACTCAGAAAAAGCCGCTGATAGCCAACAACTCTTTTGTCGGCTATGGTATAATTCTTCTCCGCTTCGTTCAACTTCCGAGACATTAAGGCTATAGGATGCATTTGTCCTGTGGTTTCGTGACGTTGAGACAAAACAGCCCCAATAGCCACTTCGAGGCATCCGCCTCGACTATGTAGGGTTTGTCAGGATTGGGGTGTACCAACACCGGAGCTGTTTTGAAGGCGTTCTTTAATTCTTCGAAAGCGAGTTGGGCCTCTTCCGACCAGAGGAACTTATTCTTTTTACGTAGCAGCTTGGCAATGGGGCTCACTGTTTTTGAGAATTGGTTGATAAATCTTCTGTAGAAGTTTGCGAACCCCAAAAAACATTGAACGTCTCGTACATTCTGAGGCTCTGGCCATTCCTTCACCGCTTGGACCTTCCTTTCTGCCATCACCTGCCCTCTTGGTGTGAGCATGACTCCTAAGAACTCGACGATATCGACGTGAAACTCACATTTGCTTAGCTTGCAGTATAAGTTGTTGTTTCTCATTGCCTGTAAGACTGTGCTGACGTGATTTATATGTTGTTCTTCCGAGGATGAATAGACTAAAATATCGTCTATATAGACTATCACATATTTGTCCATGAACTCGCGTAACACTTCATTGAGGATGATCTGGAATGCCACGGGCGTTACAGAGGCCAAAAGGCATCACCAGGTATCCATACAGCCCATATCTAGTCTTAAAGGCTGTTTTCCATTCGTCTCCTGTTCTCATCTGAACAAGATGGTATGCCCCCTTGAGATCAAGCTTGGTGTATATTACCGCCTTCTTTACTTGTTCCAATACCACTGGTATCAATAGAAGGGGATATCGGTTCTTAACCGCTATGTCGTTTAACGCTCTGATGTCAATACAGGTGCGGAGCTCTCCGTTAGCCTTTGGAATGAAAAACAGAGGGGATGCTGCGGGTGACTTAGAGGGACATATGAACCCCAGCTCCAAGTATTTTTCCAACTATTGCCGGAGGTGTTTGTTCTCTCTTTCGGTAAGAGCGTAAATCCTACCACAAGGCACCACCGCTCCTGGGATGAGGTCTATTTGACAATCGTATTGTCGATGAGGTGGCATGGTCTTAGCCTGTTCTTCATTGAAAACATCCTGATATTCGGAGTATTGGTCAGGTAGCTCTATGTCTTTCTCAGCAGTAGTGGCTATCCAATGCCGTGAAGATAAAGCTTGGGAGGGTAGCTCAGGCAGGCCGAAACAATGGGTACTGCAATACTCGGAGTCGAAATGTAGTGACTTGTCTCTCCAGTCTATCTACGGGTTATGCTTTTGTAGTCACGGCAGACCCAATATAATCCCATGTTGAGGTGAACGGATGACGTTGAATTCCATGAATTCCCAATGTTTCTGGTTATGCCGGACTTCCAACTGGTCGGATACAAAACGAATAGGTCCGGAGTCCAAAGCATGTCCATCCACTGCTAGTACAGTTTCGGGAGTGGCTTTTTTGAGTAGCTATATTCCCATGGTCTTGGCTACTGATTCATCAATGAAAATACCTGTCGCCCCAGAATCTACCAAAGCCTGGGACTCTTTCCAGTCTTCTCCGATCTTGATCATGATAGAGATGTAAAAGAAGCATTTCTTATCTGCAGCACTTAAGGAGGGTAGAAAGGTGTTGCTCGAGAGTATCCCTCCGATTGCTCTCGAGCCTCCTAGTTTTCCATATCCTTTTTGGTGGGGTGGCTCATCCCTTTTCCGAATCCTCCTCTGGTGGTTTGGGGTTTTTGTAAGCAGTCTCGAACAAAATACCCCCTTTTTCCACAATAGAGACATAGCCCGTTCTTCCTGCGCATTTCTCTCTCTTCGGAGGTTAGAGAGGCTCTCACCGTACCAATCTCCATCGGTTCCGGATTGGTTCGCGAGGGTTCCCTAGTACGTGAGCGTTCGAACCTTGGGGGTAGCCACTCTTTCCTCCGGGTTTCGCTTTTCCGGTCGCTCATTCGATGTTCCAATCTCAACATCAGATTGATGAGCTTGGTACAAGAAGTCGGTTGGGGATCAATCTGCACGATGATATCCTTCAGATCGTTTCTAAACCCCTCATAATATATCGCAAACTGCTTTTCCTCAGGCCATTTGGTTTCTGCCACCAACCGTCTGAAAGTGGTGAGGTACACCACCAATTCTTCATTCCCTTGCCGAAGCTCAAGTAATTCACGATCTGCAGAAAGGGTGTGGGATCGGCGATCAAAGATATTCTAAAATTCTTCCCGAAATGAGTCCCAATCATAAAGGAGAGGACCATCTCTCTGCACTAATGGGACTGCCCACATAGCTGCATCTCCTGCAAAATAAGAAAGGAGGAACGCCACCCGTGCCTGATTAGTGGTGAATGCCTTGGTCTTGCAGTTAAAGTGCAACATGACTTGCGTGAGAAACACTTGTATCTTATTCGCATCGCCATAATACCTTTCAGGGGGTGCTAAAGGAATAGGAGTGGGTTACTCCTACCATAATGGGGTGCGGTTGGTAAAGTGAAGCAACCCCGATATCGAATGGGTTCCTCTGTAAAAAATCCACTTTGGCCTGTAAGTTCACGGTGTCTAGTCAGAGGCGGACAGTTCTTGTGGAACCACCTGTAAAGTGGCCAACACATACTCAAGGGTAGCCATGTCCGAGCATAGAATTCGATCAGGAGGAGTTAAATCCGTGGGCCGAGTATTCTGTTGGGCTCCTCAACTCCTCAGGATCGGAACAATGCTTATTATTGGTCCACCTCCCGATAGTTTCAAGTCTGAATGCTGTAATAGCGCAGAACAGTGAAGTGATCAAGCGAGGGAAGGAAAGGGTGGGGACAGCAGGGAAGGAGACCTGAAATGACACGAAAGCAAAAACATACAATCAACATCTACTGACTTATTCTGTTCTCCCCCATCCCCCCCCCCCATAGAAGGGCATAGTTGTGCATAGAAGTAACTACCTGTAAAGAAAAAGAAAGACGTGTGTTGTCTTAGTTGATCCAGCTCAACTTGTGCCTCTTCAAGAACAGGAGGCCAGCAAGACCAGAGTACCATGAGGGACATTAACGAGGCTCGTGTCACAGAGGCTGTATGAGACCGAACCTGGCTCATCCACAATCCCCTGCTAAAATGGATACACAATAACAATACAAAGTTTAGAGAAACTTAAAGCCTTAGGTATATGTGGGACTACCTTAAAGGGTATGGTCTCATAGGTTTGAATGTATGCTCTCACCCATCCTGACAACGAGGCACCACATAATAATCCTTCATACGTATAAAAGTTTTGAAGGTCAACCCAAAAGTGCTCTTCCAGAAGAAGCACTGGAAAATTTAGACTCTCAAGGTGAAAGAAAAACCACTACCACACCTGGCGGTAATATCAGTATGTATTTAACAAGCTGTCTGTAGGAGAATGGTATCACTCCTAGTATACACCCTCGCACTAGTATCCCTTTGACTCGCAAGAGACTACAAACTTGTGTCTCATCAACAAGGAGGAACACCTAGTGCCTGGGGTGGTTACAGTGCATCAAAACAAAACGCTTCGCCAAAAGCGAAGAACTTAAGGCATGTTAGTCCCAACATGAAAACTCCCCAAATATCAATATGCACTCACATACACTTCTTAGGGCCGGTATCAATGTTGGTGCAACAGCACCCTTACCAGACCGCACTTGTGTCTGCTCTTAGTTGTTCTAGGACCGGTCCCTCAACGGGACGCCGACCGTGCTGTAGGGGGTATAAGGTGTTGGTTCCCCGTCAGACCATGCCAAACAACATTGTCCGTTGTGGATCACATTTGATTTGGCAATTAGAGACCACACAGAGCTCTTTTTGATTGCGGTCTTTAAATATAGGAGGGTGACGGACAGGAGAACGGAGGCCCGGACGACACAGATGGCAAGCACCATTATAGGTGGCACTCTTTAAAGTACAAGCTTCAGGAACGATGAAAGCACGCATACTCAGGGATCGGTTCTGAACCAGATTGTGAGACCTGGTGACAACGAAGCTGAAAAATAGATATCACATTATCCCTGTCCTGAGGAGGCCTGAAGAAATTGACGGCTGAAAAGCGTCCGCGTCGACAGTTACATGATAGAGAAGTCCCATTAAAACAAGCATGTGGAATTAGTTGTAAGCACACTTGTGGAAAAGATAGTGAGGTTTTATACCTCGTGTGCTAGTAGGACTACCTCTGAGTGTATCACTCAGACAGCTTGAGTGGACACTTCGAGTTAGGATATTAGAGAAATTGTGCAGTGTATATGTTTATGCATATTTGTATGTTTTATGTAAGTTCTTGTTTATATTATTGTATGTCTGCTTTATTTATTTACCTTTGAAGCAACTGGTAGACCTGAGACTGGTCCAGTAGCATGTGTGTTCAATCAAATCATGAGTAATTTGTGTTGAATCTAATAACAACGTTAGGGTAATTTATTGTGTTCTAAGTGGAAAATAAATTTGTGATTTATCCCTCCGTACTTTTCTGTTATTCATCTTGATGACACCCCGGTAGGCATGGCGTGGGGGTCTTACAGGTGAGGGAACGGGATTCCGGGCAGAATGGACAGGTGTGTCTAGAAATCTTCTTTGGGCGAAGTCTTTGGGCAATCACTACTCGCTGGTCACAGGGGAGGCCTTGGACAGGGAGAGTGTGTCTCAGTACACCCCTGAACTGGTGGTTACACAGATCTGGGGAGCCCCCTCTGCGTACACAGAAGATAGTGGTTGTGAACGGTATACACCTGTTACAACGCATTTTTTACAACGCACTACTGTTACAACGCATCTATTACAACGCAGATACTGTTACAACTCATGTTTTTACAACGCATTTTTTTACAACGCAGGTACCTTTACAACGCATACCATTACAACGTAAGTATTGGTAAGTATATCATTATATTTTAAATGTTATATGTTTGGGGTAAAGGGGTGTTTTTAGGGTTTAGGGTCAGTTTTGGGTTTTAGGGTAAAGGGGTATTTTTAGGGTTCAGGGTCAGTTTTCAGTTTTTGGGTAAAGGGGTATTTTTAGGGTTCAGGGTCAGTTTTGGGTTTTAGGGTAAAGGGGTATTTTTAGGGTTCAGGGTCAGTTTTCAGTTTTTGGGTAAAGGGGTATTTTTAGGGTTCAGGGTCAGTTTTTAGTTTTTGGGTAAAGGGGTATTTTTAGGGTTCAGGGTCAGTTTTCAGTTTTTGGGTAAAGGGGTATTTTTAGGGTTTAGGGTCAGTTTTTAATTTTTGGGTAAAGGGGTATTTTTAGGGTTCAGGGTCAGTTTTTACTTTTTGGGTAAAGGGGTATTTTTAGGGTTCAGGGTCAGTTTTCAGTTTTTGGGTAAAGGGTTATTTTTAGGGTTCAGGGTCAGTGTTTAGTTTTTGGGGTACAGGGGTACGGGGTAAAAATGAATTATAATTAATTTTAAATTAAATTAATTAATTGAAATTAAATTAAATTAAATTACTTTAATTTATTTTTGGGGTTGAGGGTCAGTTTTGAGTTTCTAGGGTACAGGGGTGCAGGGTAAAAATAAAGTAAAATTAATTTTAAATTAAATGAATTAATTGAAATTAAATTAAATTAAATTACATTAAATTATATTTTTGAAAATTAATTTACGATTATAATATTAATGTTAATATATACTTACCAATACTTACGTTGTAATGGTATGCGTTGTAAAGGTACCTGCGTTGTAAAAAAATGCGTTGTAAATACATGAGTTGTAACAGTATTCGCGTTGTAAAAGATGCGTTGTAACGGTATGCGTTGTTACAGTCCGCGTTGTAACATCATATATCCGTTGTGAACAGTTCTTATGTCAATGATAACCCTCGGTTCTCGCGCCCCCTTCTTCAGTGCCCAAGTCAAGGAGAACAATGAGCCTGGTGCTCTGCTGTGGACTGTGTCCGCCTCAGACCAGGACCAGGGGGACAACGCTCGCATCACATACTCCATAGCGGAGAGGCACCTGGAGGGCTCTCCTGTCTCTTCCTCCATCTACATCAGATCCAACACGGGCGACATCTTCACCCAGGGCTCCTTTGACTACGAAAACATTCAGATTCTGCAGGTCACTGTAGTCGCAGAGGACGCTGGGAGTTTGAAACTGGGATCCAATGTATACGTGGTCATTTATATCCTGGACCAGAACAACAACCCCTCTG
>NW_028247822.1:0-70506 GCF_964263255.1 Lissotriton vulgaris | reverse complement strand
TGCAGGTAAATCAGGGTGCTGATTATGCTCGATCTGTCGGCTGCTTTCGATACAGTTTCTGCAATACGGATGGTTCAACGATTGCGGGAGGTGGAAGTTTCGGAAAAGGCCTTGCAGCTTCTCCACTCCTTTTTGACAGGGAGAATGAATATAGTCAGCTGTGGAGGTTTCAGAGCTAAGGCTTCTAGCCTACCTTATGGGGTTCCCCAGGGCTCATCGCTGAGCCCCACCCTCTTTAATGTGTACCTCACCTCTCTGCCTGTTTTGGTGAGATCTTTTGGGTTCCTGGTGATTTCCAACGTGGACGACACGCAAATCATTGTTTTCATCTCTAATGATTTGCAACTGGTCGCAGAAAAATGTAACCACTGCATGGCAAGCACTATCGGCTGGATGAAAAACTATTCCCTCAAGATTAATGCAGATAAAACTGAAATTCTAGTTTTTGGTCCGCAGAATTCAATCTGGTTAAACGCCTGCTGGCCGGCAGACTGTGGTACTCTCCCCTTCCCAAATAGGACAGTTAAAAACCTGGGGCTCACTTTTGACGAGGGTCTGACCTTCGATGCGCAGGTCAGCCGCACTGTTAGCACCTGTTTCTATATCAAAGTCAAAGTAGTCTTTATTTCGATAATTTCAATCATTAAAGACACATAAAATACATAACATTAATCACTAATCACCACTAAATACATGTTTTCGATAATACAGACAATACAAGAATAACATGTTAAAAGATTTTTTTTTTTTTTTTTTTAAACATTAGTCATTTCATAATATAGGACTATTAATACCTAATGTATGCTAACAGCCTAGAAGTCTTTCAAAATCACAGCAGCTAGGCAGAATAGATTTGAAGTGCCGGTGAGTCTCATGTTGATTTGACTCCAGACGTCCCCTGTTAGCAGAGAGCATAATCCCTTAGTTATTACAGAGCGGAATAACATTCGCAGCACCTGATTTAATCATGTTATTTCTACGGATATCCCACATCCAGCTCAAGAACTTAGCCAATGCTATAACTATATCTTCCTGCAAATTTGTTTTCAAAATGCGGAAAGCAATTGTACTTTATCTTGTGCCTAAATTAGAGCAGATCGGCTTTAACCATTTGTTTCTGGGACGTTTATATGCAGAGCATACGAATAATATGTGCATTATTGACTCCTACATCAAATTGCAAAGAGGACATTTAATATCTTTTGTATTTTGCCATGTTATCGTAAAAGAGTTTATAGGTAGTGAGCCTACTCTAAATTGGTGGACCAATTTCCTATCACATGATCTCGTAATGAAGTTCCAATATGCTTCAAATCTTGCTTCAAATTTATGCTCTAGAAAAATGCCACTAAGGGAGGTATTTTGTATGAGTGACAGCGACTTAATACTCACCGTGTTACAATAAGCTTCCTTATAATCTTTTTTCGATGGGAACATACTGCCCGCTGGATTCTCCCACAGATGGCTAAACCCCATGTCGGCCAACGTGCTCTTTATCTTTTGTAGTCATTTAATTTTCCCTGACAAGTCAATTTCTTTTACATATTTCAATGCATTAGCATATGGTAGGAGCTCTGGCGTAGTCCAGACCCTTCTCCAGTACGCTATGGGCCTATAGGGCGTTAAATCCTCCAGTGCTGGACAATCCGAATCTAAAAATAAATCCGTTTTAGAGGCATTGATTGTGGGAGACCTGTCAACGATCTCAAACTTATTTTGGGCTATAGCTAGCGGTGTTACATTTTCAAAGCCCCATAGTTCAGCCCCATACAACATTGATGCCCTAATCTTTGCATTAGGGATTGTTAATGCAGGGCCTACCAGCTTAGTATATGAGAACTTGTGCTTTTTTAAAAGGACACCTGCAAGTTGGCCGTGCCTTAAAGCCAATAGGTCAATCTGGGGTTTCCAATTCAACCTTTTTCGTAGGGTAACTCCCAGATATGTAAAGGTGTCAGTTTGTGTCGGTAAGACATTATCCATAACTACTCTACCTTTCACTGATTTATATCTATGTAAGACCATGAATTTAGTTTTATCTACGTTAACAACTAATTCATGGTCTTTGCAAAAGACCGTAAACCTATCCAGGGCGCGTTGCTACCTGTTTGTTTCTTTGACAGGATTAGGATATTGTCTGCAAACAGTAGTAGTGGTACCTTTAGACCAGCAAGTGAGGGAGCATCTGTTGGATATGTTAAGAAATAGGTAACAACCCTATTAAAAATAGTGAAAAGAGGGTGGGTGTCTTAAAGCACCCTTGTCGTACCCCTTTGCTTACTGGAAACCGTTATGTAACCTTTCCCTGAGATCCCCAGCAAACATGAGCATAGTTAGCCTCATGCAATTTAACAATCCGATAGAGAAGTTCTGGAGGCATCCCTGCTTCTTTTAGCGATTCCCATAATGTGTTTTGGGGGACTAAATCAAACGCAGATTTTAAATCTACAAAGGCTGCGTATACAGTTCCCCCGACCATGATTACAGTGCTCCAATAGATCATCATAAATCTAAAAACTTGATCTATGGTGCTAACATGGGGGCAAAAGCCAGCTTATAGTGTTGATAGGATGTCGCATTCACCTATCCACAAATTTATTCGGCTCAAAACGAGCCTGGTCAGGATCTTTTGCATCGTATCTATTAAACTTATTGGCCTATAATTTTTTGGGCAGGTGCGGTCCCACTTTTTATAAATCGGTATAATGTTGGCGCCATGCCAAGAATCGGTGATAGGAGCCCCTCTGGCTATAGCATTTACTAAAATATGGATGTATTTGAGCCAGTTGGCTTTGTCATATCTAAATAAATTGGCCGGAATAGAATCCGGGCCGGGTGCCCTTCCGGTTTGAGTTGCATCCAGGGCAGTTTCAACTTCCCGAATCTGAAAAGTCAACGTCAACTCTGGGACTAATTCAAAATTGGTACTGGAACTCTCTGGCGGGGCCTGAAAATGAGAAACCCACTGTTCTGGTGGTACATTATTAACCGGGGTTTGCATAATTTCACCACTTCCCCATTTTACTATCGGCTAGAATTTCTGCGTGTTTTTCACAGTAATTGTCTGCAATAGGTCATTCCATCTTAATTCATCAAACTCTTTTTTTGCTACATATTGGGCTTTCATTTACGCAGTCCGGGCAGTTCTGACCTCCTCTATTGTTTTCCCCCTAAAAGCATGAGACAAATGCCTATAGGCAGCTCTGCAGTCCTTATTGTACCACTTAGCTGATTGTTTGGAATTCTGCTTTTAGGTTTTTTAATCTTAATGAAAAAACTTTTGAGCTCAGCAAAAAGCTCTTCATTCGACTTTGTGATCGCATTATTGCTATCTGCCTTAGGGTCTAGTGCTGAAATAGCAAATAGTGTGTTTTCTATCTGCTCTAAATTATTATCATTTACCAATAATGTTGCCCATTTTACCCTTTGCATATCGTTAGTCCAATTTACATCTGCAGTCTCTATCTCAGTCTGCTCTGCCTGGTTATCCAAACCCATTATATCTAGAGTTAGCAATAGGGGGTTATGGTCACTCAATTCTTGATTGTATTGCCATATCGATAAGCCGGGGCCATAGCTCCACATTAATAAGAAAATAGTAAATGAGACTACTTCTTAGCCCATTGTAATAAGTGTGCTGGCCCTCACTATCAGATACAGTTCTTCCATTTGCAGCCCTAATGCCCTGCTCCAGACACATGCTTTTTAATTGAAGTGCTGCCTCTCTGCATTTTTTATCGGGGGTAAAGTTAACAATGGAATACCCCATAGGGAGTCCTCTTCACTACTAAGTCCACCATCTTCGTAACCTAGGGGATCAAAAGTACAGTTAAAGTCACCTGCAATAACTATATGATTCATTTCCCCTTAATAAGGTTCACTAGTAAGGAGATAGTATTTGAGAATTTTCCACCCGCCATCCCTCTGGCGTAAACATTGATCACCATGATATCTAAGTCATATTGCGATCGTAGTATAATAGCCAGGATATCAGGGCTATCTGTTGTTATCTCTTCCACCCTGTACCCTGGGTATTGCCTTACCCAGATAGTGAGTCTCCCCAAAGGTCTCCCCTTTTGACTAGCGATAGCTGGTTTTGCAAAGTTCAGGAACCCAGGGCGAAAGATAGAATTCTATGTCGAAGTTTCTTGGAAAACCCAGATATCATAGCCCTCTATAAAGGATGACCAATCTGAAGATGCGATCTTGGAATGCAAGCCAACAATGTTCCATGATGCAATAGCTAATAAGTGGCTTACTGGATCACCGTTCGTTGAATCAGTGCCCTGCTGGTTTACAATTCCCTGCTTAGTAGAAAAGTTCTACACAGTTTTATACCCATTGCTTCAGTCATCCCTAACGATAACTGAGGAGATGATAACACTAAGCAATCATCAGTAGTTTGTGCGTTAGGCCGATTTTTGTCACACTGTTTCAAAACATTTCCCAAAATGTTCCTTATATCTACTTTGAGTGCCACATTTTGGGACCCCTGAAGGCTGTTCGATAAAGTATCACCATTGGTATGGACTGAAAAAGACTGATTCCCACTACTCTCTGGTTGTGTCGGTGGTACTGCCTGTGGGCCGTCCCTAGTAACTAAAGGTGTTAAGGACCTATTTATGCTGCTCTCAGTGTGGTTCAATTGCACTGGGGATAGTCAATCACAGGCTACCAAGCCAGAGAGGGGGCAAATCTATTTTGACATCTTAGATTAAATCCCCTGGGTAATACTCTTGAGGCCGCCCAGGTCTGTCCCTCCAAGATCAAACGATGTTGGCGGAGCTCTTGTAGCTGTTAGAGGGGCGGTCTATAAAAGAAGCCCAATTTTAGTACCATAATATTATTAGGATTACTATCTAGATCGGTACCCAAAATATCCAGAAAAGATTTGACAAAACCATTATTAAAATTTAAGACCACACAATCTTCCCACTTTTCTTTTCTTGTAGGCCCTATCTAAGTTATTCTCCTAGGCATAATCAATTGACTTTGTATGTTCCCATCCCACACCCCTGCCCCCCTCAGCTTTTGGTCCAGCCAATACAAAGCTTTATTCATTAGTTGGTCTGTGGATTCAGCCTGACCCTACCGCAGTGATGGGACATTTCCCATTATTACCACCCCGGGGGTAGCCGCAGGTGGCAAATGGAGAGTTGAAGTCTGGGTACCAGGCTTTGGTGTGTCTCTATACAATCTTTCATGCTTTCTATGAACACATGAGCTTCTCTGCCCCTGGGATATTATATTCTGCTCATTGGTAACGCAATTGGCTTCAGCCAATAATAAATTATTTACATCAGTCACTTTATGTTGTTTTTTGGCATCGGTTTCACTCGCGAGAATTTGGGCAAATTCGCCGGATGTATCAGCTATGTTATTAGTTTCATCCATAGATTTGGATAAATTGATGTTTGAGGGGAATGCCTTGGTTTGAGTACAGACTTCGCCCTTATATTTATAGATGGTTTCTCAGTGAGTGCCCGATTACTTGTCTCTTGGGTAGTCGTTCCAGTGGACTGGGCATTTTGATTAGGCAGTAAAGATGGCCTGATTTTGATTAATAATGCCTCGGTAGAATGAAAGTTTGACTTAGCATGTGATTCAATACCATTTAACTTTTCTTCAATCTGGACCAGTCTTGATATAACGGGGGATAACATAGTAGAGACCAGGGTTTCCAACCTCTGCCACAAAACTTAATCTGTGGCCGAGCAGGACGCTTGGGGAGTGTCAGTGGTCGATTCTTCCGCAAAACTTTGGACTCTCGATCCATGGTCTGCTAAGTCATCCCCCCCTCTTCTGGAGTGCCTTGCAGATTTTGCAGGTTTGGGTCTTTGCGGGCCAGCCCCCCTCTTCCTCTTCACAACGGGGTCAGGAATTAGTTCCAAGCCGCACTGTTAGCACCTGTTTCTATATCATGAAAACCCTCAGAAAGGTGCAGTACATTCCATCTGAACTGCACTGGCCCACCATCATTGCACTAGTCACTTTCCGACTTGACCACTGCAATGCCTTGTACCTCAGCCAGGCTGATCCTTAATATTCCTAAGCATCAATCAGCTAGGGAGGGGATCCGCGCTCTGCATTGGCTCCCCATTAGGAAGCGCATCTCCTTCAAAGTCCATAGTATGGTCTAAAAGGCCCCGCAACAAAAGTTCACCACAGCTGAAAACCATGTTCCAATGGTACACCCCCGGGAGGACCTTGAGATCCTCTTCCCAGAGAAAACTGATCTCTCCTAAATTCCGCAGGGTCAGATAGAGCGGACGTTTCTCTATGGCGGCGCAAAACTCTGGAATACCCAGCCCTCCTCTATCTCTCATGCTGAATCTTTTCCAGTGTTTAGAAAGCTGCTGAAGACATGGCTTTTTCCAACATAGTTGGCAGTTCTGTGCCTTTCTTTTTCTCTCCGTCCGCCTAGCTCCTTTACACCCATGGGTATTAGTGCGCTTTATACATATTTATCGCATCCTATAAATGAAGAGGATGTGAATGTGAAGGAAAGAGTCAAAGCAACGCAACATACAGTTATTGAGGTTTTAATTACAATGGGGGGAGAGGCGGAAAGGGAGCTTCAAGTGAGCTCTCGGATGGAAATGCCCACTTCACAAACCAAGAACAATCCATGTGTCGCAAATAGCCCATCTGTCCTCAATTAGAAATTAGTCTTCATCTGCTGTGCGACTTCAGTCAATTAAAAAGAAACTGCCACTGGTAAAAGTTACTAGGGAGATGGAGAAAATATAAGTAGGAGCTGTCATCGAACCTTAAACACAGAGCCAAATGAAAGACTTTGAGAATTATGTGAAGTCAGTCACGGTGGGGATTAGTAGCAAACAGTCATGCGTGAATCAGCCTCATCAAATATTCTGGAGCTTTTAAAGAATCACATTAACATCATAAGTGTAAGTAACACGCAGAGCACACAGAAAGTAATTAATGAAGTAGAAAAGTTAAGACAAGTCGAAGCCCCCCTAGTGCTAAACTAGAGGAGCCAAAGAATGTGACCCAGCAATGCTACCACCCAGGTGGAAATCATCCTAGTGAAACAGCATGCCCAATTGTGCCTGAAACATTACAGGCAGTCGAACTATGGGAATGGTTTCAAGTATACTTGGGAATTCGAACTATTTGCCACAAAACAACATGCACCTTACACCGGAAGCTACTCCATATGTCTTGATATTAAAGCGAGTTCCTACTTTAAGCCCTAAAACAAGGGTGCCCTATTGGGAGCTCAAAAACAAAACAGTCCACAAGGAGAGTCAAACGGATAGGAAACTCTAGGAAATTCAACCAGGGGGACTGTGTTGTTTTGAATTTTTGACATACTCAAATGACAAATATATACTATGGAATATGCATCTTGATGGTGTCTGTCTTTAAGGCAATGTCGAAGTAGTACTGCTTGGCTTTTTTTTTACATACCTGCACAATTATCTACAGCAACATTTCAATTAGAAGGGAAGGGCCAGCCGTAGCCCCATGGACAAAGTTACAACGTGGCCACAAACAATCGCTTTGCCCTTTTAGAGTTCCCTGAGGAAATAGATTGCCTTTCCTCTACAGTCAAGGAACTGCCTAACCTCCCACGAAAGGGAAAAGCATTTCCAAGTGCATTGATAATTAACACAGGCCAACAGTGTTTGGACATCGCTAAGACGACTCTACACTCTAGGACATCTCTAGTATCTTGGAATGCTACCGGCATGGCGAACAACTTTTAACTGAGGGCAGGTGTATAAACATTAAAGTAGCCCAGGCTGTGTGCCTTGAAGAGACATGGCTGGTAGGTAGATACGATTGCACGCTAATGTTTTTCATCCTTTTGTACAGCTGCCACCCCATCTAGTGTGGAGAGGGCTAAATGGGGCCTGCTTGTTCTAGTATCGACCATACCACTGAAAGTGTGCAAAACATTTTCAGAATTACCATATTAACAATTTGTATTATTACATTCTGAAGGTAATCCTGATTTATTGATAATTTCTATGACAACAAATCTGATGCCTCAAGTGTAGGCATGGTTGACGCATTGGAGAAATATCTAGATTATTTTCTCCAATGCAGTTCAAATTACATCTTATTAAAATGGACTGGGGATTTTAACATTCAATGTCCCCTTCCCTCAAAACACGTGTGTGACCTAATTGATATGAAAGGCAAGGGTTTACAGCATTTTCTACACTGTTCTTTTTGTGTAACTTTGAATAATCTGATGTTGAAGTACAATTTAAGCATGGAGGGACACATAATGCTCCTCTTGCCGCTTACATTTATTGGCTGAGGTGCCAACAATATATTTGACCACATACTGGTTTCAGTCAAACCAAAGGTCCGCCCTGTCAACTTTAAAGACAGAAGGGGATTAGACCCAAGAGGTCTGGAGTGGATTCATCAAGGTTTATTACACCATTAATGACAGAAAACAGAAATCACTTAATGACATGTCTAGACCAAGAGGCTAGCTATTTCCAATTCTTAAATGTACTCTTAACTAGGAATAAAATTATCGTATCTGAAAGCAAAAAAGAGCCCTAGGAAGAGGAATTGGAAAACCTAATTCTGGCAGCAGAGGATAGGCATAAGTCCCTTTTCTGCAAAATTATAAATATCCCTTTTCTTAGTAATATTTCATTTTAGCAAAGGTATGAGTGGACTATTTTAGTTCTTTTTTTTTTTTTTATCACCCCAGATCTTGGCTGTATTAAGCTTGGCGAGCGTCGTCCCAAGCCTGGCCCAGTTCTGTAGTGCCAAATTTAGATCAGTAGGTTGCCAAACATTCAGGAGGCAGCATCTGGGATCTCGTGGGACCTCTGCTCCCCCTACCTCCGAGATCTCATATATCACCCGCCCCCAGTAGGATTGTATACCTGGACAGTCCCATATAATATGATAAAATGTGCGAGTAAGCCCACAACCTCTGAGACAGAGTGGATCGGGGGTGTGCCCAAGCCTGTGTAGTGTGGGGCGTGGATAATATATACGATGTAGCACCCTGAGTTGTATGAATTTTAGCCTAGACGGGATCGCTGCCTCCCGAGCCGACGCCAAAGCGTCCATCCAGTCTGATTCCTCCATGTCCCCCAAGTCTGCCTGCCACCTTTCTTTCAGTGTCACCAAGGGGTCTGGTTGATTATTTACCAGCTTTCGATAAGTCTGTGAGATGGCCTTTTTTTCCATGTAGTCCGTGAGGAGCCTGTCTTCCAAAGGTGAAGACTCTGAGTGTGGTGCCTGGGGGGATAGCGCTTAGGAGTGCGTGCTAGATTTGGATATATCGGTAAAGTTCTGTCTCCGCCATCCCATATTTTTCCGGCAATCCCATATTTTTCCCGCAGTATTGCAAAGGGAAGAAGCTTGCCTTTCACCCAGAGAGCACCTATTTTAGTAATGCCGATGAGGTCCCATTGTCTAAATCCCTTAGTGTTAGCCAGGGTGCCCAGACGTCGAGTCTCCCAGAGGGGGGGTGGCCAGCGTCAGTACTCCTGCCCAACCTAGCGCCCTTTGTGCAGCATGCCATATTTTAATTGTGTGCGCCGTAAGTCCTGTGAGTGTGTTTCTTCTCTTAGAGGTGTACAGTAGGAGGCATCTATCTATTCTGAATGCCGGTTCGTCCTGTAGGACGTGCAGCCACTGGCTCAGTACCATTAGTTGTGAGGCCCAATAGTATAATTTAACATTTGGCAATGCGATTCCTCCATCGTACCAGCTACGTCGTAATTTGTGTTGCTTTAAAGTAGGAGGAGGGGACTGGGGATTTTAGTTCTATTTTTAATCCACCAAGAAGTTCGGACTCAGAACTTGTGGTAAATCTGACCCTTCAGTCAGCCGCTATTGCTTTTAGTTTAGAGGAGGCAATAGGAACATTGGATAAAAGGGCAAAGGGAAAGGCCCCAGGCCCCGATGGTGTTCCTCTGGATACCTGCAAGTATTTGCCATCCTTATGGGCACCTCTGCTAATTATGGTACTAGTTGTGGCAGGTGCTGGATACATATCCTCATCCTGGTCAGAATCAATAATTATCCTAAGTTTTAAAGAGGGATCCAAAAGTGATCTAGAATGGTGTAGACCCATATCACTTCTTGATTCCTCTGCAAAACTAGAAGGAAGGTTTATCCTAGACAGACTGGAACAATGGGCAGATGACAATGCAATTCTGACTAAGGCCCAGTATGAATTTAGGAAAGGGTTGGGCACGGTGGAGAAATGTCTCACTTTAACTCTTTTGGTGGGGAAGTACACAAGGGCAAAGGAAGGTAGTCTATATAAAGGCTTTATAGATCTGAGCAGCGCATTTGACTTGGTGAACAATAATGAATTGTGGCTTTGCAGGAATCAACTTGGTGCATCAAAGGACATAATTTCCCTTCTATTCCATATGTACAACAATTTATGTGCTAGGGTGCATTTGGGGCCATCTGGGGAACTACCTCCGCCTTTTAACATAAGGAGAGGAGTGAGTCAGGGATGCGTGCTTGTTCCTTTCCTTTTTCCCCTTATGTAAATGGTGTCAATTAAAATTTTCAAGGCCTTAGCAACAATGTTACGAGAGTTGGCCAATGGCCTGTGCCATACTATTGTGCGCTGATGATGCAGTTTTACAATCTCAATCCCCTTTTGGTCTGCACAACGGTATTAATGTTTTTACTGAATATATGGAGGAGAAAGATCTAAAGATAATCTCCAAAAAATAAAGGTTCACAATAAGCTGTGGTAAGAGAAGGTTCAAGAACAGTCCGTTCCATACTAAGGGAGGCGTATCACGAAATCCAAAGCTTTAACTACTTGGACTTACAATATTCTTCACAGGATAACTGGAATTTACAAAAGAAAGCTAGCTGCATCAATATGTTGATAACCATTGAAGATATGTTAAAATTTGCCCCTAAATTAGGTACTAAGCCCAGCAAAGAAATGCTGTTCCTCCACAGCACCAAATTTGTTGCAGCAGGGTTATACAGCGCAGTATTAGGTCTTGGAAGTAATACACTGATGCAAAGACAAGAGAATACATTCTTGAGACGACTTTTAGCTTTCCCATAATCCATTTACGAAACTCTGTTGGGGTATTGCCGGTACCACAGTCACCTGTGCGGACACCTGGACTTCACGGCTTCCAGCTCCGCTCTCCCCCGCCGCCGCACCTGACCCCGCGGCCGCCGAGAGGGGGGAGCGTCCTTGCCGCCTACATTTCCCAGCCTGTCCTGCTTCACCTCGGGACGCCGGCTGCAGCGTCAGCTTCCCGCGCACTGAGGCGCATAAGAACAAGACGCTTCTCCCGCGTCGCAAAGCAGGGCTGAGTCCGGGCAGAGGGCGGGCCGTCTGTGGTCGACAGTGGTCAGGCGGGCCACCTCCCTAAGCAGTGACAAAAGGTGAGCCATCCTTAAATTATTATGGGGAAACGGAATAACACCATCTCGAGCCAGGCTAACTAAACTCCCTTGGTGAAAGCATGCTGGAAGATGCTTTCAACTTAATTACCATTGAAACTGCAAATATTGAACGAAGCATGTCTATGGGATTGTCAAGCTCACATTCGGAAGTGCCTGAAACTCAGCTAGCTTGTATGTCTAACATCTTGCCACTTTCCCCAGTGGTCACAATTATTAAGACTGTCCTGCCAGGACCCATACCTCTCGTCTCAACAGTAGACAGTAACATTATTACCATCACTGACCCACAACAAGATCCCATGGACCTCACTGCCGTCCTCTCCATGGCTCTGAGTGATAAAACAGTAGGGGAGAAAAGGAAGCGAGGCTCTGTCATACCAACATTTAACAAGAGGAAACAACCTGCACGTAATAAAGGGCAACCTACATCACAGAGCATGTGGTCCCGTGGAAAAACGACACCCTGTGGCGGCTCTGACACAGAGCCTGCACCTTTGGCTGTTACTAACGCCGCCACTGTCACTGATTCTGTATGTTGCGAACACAACTCTGTTTATACACAGACTGAGCAAATTATGGGAAATGCCTTACAGGACAAACCTAATGGAAATTTTAGTGAAACTATTGTAGACTCAATTTTTAATCAAATGAAAAGTCAAATGGATAAACAGTTCATTAAGATTTTTAAAAGGCTGGATAGATTAGAGAGTATAGTGAAAAGGGAAGACGCAAAAAGGAAAGGTTCTATCAGTATTGATAAACTAAGGGGAGATCGCTTCCTGAAAGACATGGAGTTAGCCAACAGGGGCATTATGGGGGAAATCACCACCCGTGTTATATCTGACACTAGGAGTGTGAGTAGTGAGAGCCCTACAGGGAGCAATAAGCCTCAGCCTGCACAGGGCACCATTTTGGCTAAACCATCTAAAGCAGGGCCACGAGTACCAGTCAGGCAGCCCTGTTCTACCGGAGGGGTGCTCGGAGTTGCAACGGGGTCTGTCTCTGAGAAAGTGGGTAAACCAGGTAAGGTCGCCCCCAAAACTGGGCCAACTAATGACTTCCACTTGCCCCCTGAAGCCTGCCCTTATGTTTTAGTCTTAGCAGGAGTCCCCCCCTTGAAGGAGGACCAAAGAGAGTCATGGGTTCAGCTGAAGAATAAGTCTATCGATTGGCTGTCTAGGCATAAAGGCGTGGGGCCGCAGATCTCTAGCGAAATTCTGACAGTAAGACGGGTAGATTGGGTGGGTCCCTCGTCTAAGAATATTAATGGCGACTGTATAGTCCTGAATTTTAGGCATCCCGCAATAGTAAGCCACTTGCTAAATAGTAACAACACCTGCTTTAGCCCATCTACTGCTGTGACCCCTTTACCTTTGGGATACCTCTATAGACCCCCGTTGAGATCATCCTACCCAGTGACATCAATTTTCCCTTTAGTTAACAGATTTAGTGCCTTATCAGACCTACAGAGCCAAGGTTGAGCACGAATGGACGACCCAGATGTCACAATAAGGCCTATGACCGATGATAGAGTTCCCCAGCTTAGTAACAATTTAAGCACCTTTGCCATCACGCCCAAGTCTCATATGGAGGTTACACCACTAGGGAACTCAAATACAAGTGATCTTGTTCCCTCTGCTGTTACGCTAGATGATGGTTTAACTGTATTAAGTTGGAATATTGCTGGGTTAAAAACAAAAATGGAATCTACCGATTGGTCTGAATGGATTAAGACCTTTGATATTTTATTGTTTCAGGAAACGTGGTGTACTAGTGGTCTTCTCTTTGAAGGGTATACTTGTCATAATTGTAATGTACCTTGCCCAGTGGTGGGACGACCCAGCAGAGGTTTATCTATATGGGTAAAGATCACCACAGGTGGAAATACTAAAATTGTGGATACACATGATGATAACTTCCAGGCTATCATCTATTTTGGCAGAATTAAGATATGTTTAATTTTTACAACAATGATTTCTCATCCCAACCCAATAATAATTTTATAAGGCTGTTTGATTTTATCGATAATATTGTGGATGGACAAACTTATGGCAAATTTGACGGGATCATACTGGGAGGCGATTTTAATTCCCATATCCACAAGGGAAATTCCAACTTAAGTCACCCCTTTCAAATGGGTGCCACCTTGTAAAAGAGGGGAGAAATTGCTTAATCACAAAGCTACCCGTGACTTAATCAATGCCATGGAGATAGCCAGCTGCACCACGGGCGAAGGACCCTTGGCCACATACACAGGGCGTGGCTGTTCTTCAACCATTGACTATGTCTTTATTTCCTCTCTACTTGTGGACTGTTTAATAAAGGCAGACGTCCCCAGTACTATATATAGCGATCACAACCCTATCCTGACTATTTTTAACTCTATCAAAAGACTGGACAAGCGACAGGAAATTGGGGCAACTAACCTAACGGTATCAACTGCTCAGAGTAATTTGGAAGGGGATTGATAATAAGGGGCTCTTATCACGCATTTTGAACAAGCACCCCCAACTGATAGATACTTGTTCATCCATCGATCACCTGGGCACTGAAATTATAGCGGCCTTTGTTCGACTGTGCGCGGCTTTTAAAGAAGAGATCTCCAAACCAGTCAAACGCACCAATAAAGATCCCAGGTGGTTTGAAAGCACCTGCTTGAAAGCAAATCGGGAACTAAGGGAGGCTCTCTTAGCAAAACCTCGAGATCAGCCCCTGGTAAGACTACTAAGAGCACGTTATAAACAGACAACAAAAACCCGGACAGAAGAAATTCTGAAGAACTAGTGGGAATCTCTTGCCCGCACAGCCACCCTAAAAGATGTCGCCGGGTTCTGGGGCGAGGTCAAATCTCTAAGGTCCTTAGGATCAAATATTTCCCCCATTAACTGCAATATATCAAGTAAAATGTGGGAAGATCATTTCTCACATTTATGCGGCACCCTGCGTATCAGTTGACACTTATCCAGTTATGGCTCTTAATTTTTCGATAATGGAGGTGGAAGACGCCATAAATCAGAGTGCAGGTAACAAGGCACCTGGTCCTGACGGGCTATCTATTGATCAAATTAAATCAGAGCCCGAATTCTGGTCTCCCCTGTTGTGCAATGTTTTTAATAACCTGACTGACTCCCCCACCCCGGATACCTGGTCTAATAGCATCATCGTCCCCATTTTTAAGAAGGGCGACAGACTCAACCCTAGTTGCTATCGTCCTATATCTTTAATCGACAATACTTTGAAGATTTTAGGCAGTCATCTTTAATAAGATCAGGGCCTGGGGTAAGGAGAATAGGATTGTACACCCATGTCAGTTAGGCTTTAGAAGCAATGTGGGGACTGTGGAGCAATGTCTGAACTTAAGCCTAATAATGGGCAAATACATTATAGCTAAAAATGCCCCCCTGTATTTAGGATTTATGGACCTAAGTTCAGCTTTCGATTTTGTTAATCGCTCCAAACTATGGGGGGTCCTTTTAAATTATGGGTTGGACAAAGCACTTGTATATTTCCTTGCCCATTTGCAGAGTGACTTAAAAGCCCGTGTTAGAGTAAATAGCGAAGGGGAGGTCTCTGAGGACATTTTAATTGAATTGAATAAAATTTATAACGCGCAAACAATAACCCAAAGGCATCAAGGCGCCTAACAAAACAGATCAAAAGAGTAGTCGCTACATCACTACAGATACGCTTGCACAAAGAGATGTGTTTTTAAAGCACTTCTGAATGCCTGAAGAGTGGGTAGGGATCTTATTTCCAGCGGGAGTGCATTCCACCACTTGGGCGCCAAAGTGGAGAAAGCCCTGCCACCCCATTTCGCTCTCCTAAAACGGGGGGCAGATAGCAGGAGTCTGCCAGAGGATCGCAGATCCCTAGAGGGAGTGTAGCGGGACAAGATGGTAG
The DNA here is from genome assembly GCF_964263255.1 of Lissotriton vulgaris. Lineage (NCBI taxonomy): Eukaryota > Metazoa > Chordata > Amphibia > Caudata > Salamandridae > Lissotriton > Lissotriton vulgaris. The sequence continues at coordinate 55,209 of NW_028247822.1, read as the reverse complement.
GGGGGACGGACAAGGTTGTGTCTTGGCCCCCCTGCTTTTTATTTTGTATATAAATGAATTATGTAGCTCATTGTCCAAGTTAACTAGTGATGTACCGAGTATTAATGGAACTTTACTTCCCTGTCTCTTATACGCATACGATGCGGTCCTTATGGGCCGCACCCCGAAAGCACTGTGCATTTTAATAACAGGCTTTGTCTCTTATATGGCGGACCTTGGGCTAAGTACCAATTTTAATAAATCGTATATAATGTCGTGCGGGCCTAAAAGATATAATATTCAGCGCATCGTTTCGGGGAACGATGCCCTAAAAAGCACTTGCACTTTTCCTTACCTAGGCTTAATGTTTTCCAGCACATGTTCCTTGCAGCCCCATGTGGCTCATGGGAGGAATAAACTGGGTAAGGCAATTAATTCTATAATCAGCCTTCAGCAACCTAAATTTGCTGAGGTAGTAAGCCCGCTACTGCAAATCTATAGAACTCAATGCTTACCAACGGCAACTTATGGTGCAGATGTATGGGGGTACTCTAATAGCGCCAATATTCAGATTGAAGAGAATAGATTTTGCAGGAAGATTCTGGGGGCTTCTATCTCAGCACCCACTTACATTTGCCATAGGGAGCTGAATCTTTTTTATGTGAAGGATTTTATTAGGTCAAGACCTGCATTATTCTGGTTAAAAATATGGCGGAACCCGGGAGCTTCTCTGACTCAAGAAATAATCCAGGATTGCCTACGGTGTGATAGGGCACATGATATACCCTGGCTAAGAGCTGTAAAAAGCAGTTTATCAAGTGTGGGTATGGAGCACTTATTTTCGTCCTGTGAAGCCACTGAACAAGTGCAACATAAATTAGTAAGAGGGGCATTGTATAATCTATAGCAGAAAGAGCGAGAAATATCTGAGAAATATAAACCTGCCATCATAAGATATATCCCCCTCCTGGTACAGGGTAGCAGGCTTAACATGCCGCAGAGATACCTTACAAAAAACCTGGGGAGGTGGAACAGACGTTTGCTCTTCCGTCTTAGGGGTGGTAGCATCAGATTTTCCTTATCATTTCCATTGGGTTTTAACAAAAACTTAGAAACTTTGCAATGTCCCTGTAACCGTGGCTGTAAGCAATCCTTGTTGCATTTCTGTTCTTTTGTGGTTATTAAGCTAGATATACAAAACTCAATCTAATTCCATATTTTAAAGAACATGTCATGATGGATTTTAATCTAGCATTTAAGGAAATATTACTCTTGAATTGTGATGAAGTAATTTTTAGAGTAAGTTGTTTTCTCCTATCAGCCATACGTTCTCGCACATCTATGACTATGCCTTGAAAATTGATTTATCTGCATAATAGTGTGGTTCCCACTAGTGTTTGAATATCTCTTTGCACCTTGCACTTTACATCTGCTCGTGAGCATATCGTTAATATCTTGCTTATAGTTGACTAGTGTATATACGTAGCCCATCAAATTTACACCTTGGTCTATAATTATCGAGCGCCAGCCCAGTTTTAAAGTGATGTATTTGTAATGTCATGATCGATGGTCCTTTCAAATTTATTTGCCAGCATCCATCTCATAAATCAATTGTATATTTTAAATTGTTTTATACTGTTTTTAATCATTTATTATGTGGATTGTGTGATAATTTTGTACTTTTATGGATGTTTATATATATCCGAACAAAGATCCTTTGACTTGACTTAACTTATATTTATAAGGAGCTAGGACTTCCCTATATTGCTGACACAGCATATGTAAAAACCCTTGTTGCTACAACACTCCATTTGCACTAAACATGAGACCATATTTACTAAAGCCATTCTCAAAGACTGATTAGCCTTGGATCATGTGTTTAAAATACCATGGATCGTACATATTAGAGACAGTAAGTGAAATAAGTGATCGTCATGGTGATCTCTGGAAGACTTCTGAGAATATTGCTAATTTCTCAAAAAGAGAACTAAAAGAGCATTTTAAGGCATGATTGTACACAAATGAAAGAGATTTTAGTAAAGTTATCTTTGCATGTTACATGTCCATTTATAAACAAACGAGGATACAATCAGATTTGATCATGTCTCTAATACATACCACAGGCATATTTTAAAACGTTTCTATTTAGGAATTGCTCATCACTTGGCAATGCACCCGAAATGATTTGTTAGGGCCCTAATAAATCGATTTGCCCCTGTGACAAAGGATCACTTCAGTCAACACAGCACCTGGCACTTCTTTGCAAATTGAGCACTACTTGTAGGAAAACATTTTTAAAACCACTATTTATAAGGAAGAAATTGTATAATTATTAGGAGGCTTTTACGTATTTGTCCAGATCAAAGGATGTTTTATCATACAATGCAGCTGCCATGTTTATTATCCAAGCTATATGCAAAATGAAATGTTTAACATCTAGATTGTTGATGAAATGTGTCTAAGCAATTTTCCTACTTCGGGTACGGGATTTATGGTAGTTTTTAGGTCTCGCCTGAGCCAATGCGCTTGCGCATTGCTCCGGCGAGATTACAGTAAGCGGAAAAGAAAAGTATACCAAAATGGCTGCGGATCGCATACAGTTCATGTGATCTATGCGCGTGCACACCATCGCCAGCCACTTCACACACCACCATGTGTCTGTGCCTCGGTTTCAGACTTCAAAGGCTGCCGCTCCACCGCCCCCGCATCAGACTTCAAAGGGATGCGCTTTCGCTCCCGCTCCCCGCCACAGCAATGCCAAGAGCTTGTTTCTGGACGAAAGTGAAAGCCTACCGTGCTTGTTTACAGTAGCCTTGCTCCTCAAATGCTGTTGCTGTGTTGCCATCTCTCTAGGAACACTCAGCTTGAAAACACTCGACTTGCTAGCTGTGATGCTACATCCGCTATGCTTTGCCTCTAGACACGTTGATCCCTCGCATACTGTGCTGACTCTGCCCCTCCTGATTCTGAAACTGACCAAGGCAGTCACCACACAGTCTCTTCTCTCTGTCTTATGATATCTGCCCTGCCAACATTTACTTCGGACACTCACCCTCACATACCCTCACCCACTCTCACTCACGCTCACCCCCTCACCCACCCTCACACCCTCACCCACCATCACTCACCCTCACCCACCCTCACCCTCACCCCCACATACTCACAACCCTCTCACCCTCACACCCCCACACCCTCACACACCCCTCACACACACACACACACACCCTCAACCTCCCTCACCCCAGTCACCCTCACCATCACACACCTCCACACACCACATCACACACCTCCACACACCACATCACTCAGGGACACCGCCACATCACTCGGGGACACCGCCACATCACTCGGGGACACCGCCACATCACTCGGGGACACCGCCACATCACTCGGGGACACCGCCACATCACTCGGGGACACCGCCACATCACTCGGGGACACCGCCACATCACTCGGGGACACCGCCACATCACTCGGGGACACCGCCACATCACTCGGGGACACCGCCACATCACTCGGGGACACCGCCACATCACTCGGGGACACCGCCACATCACTCGGGGACACCGCCACATCACTCGGGGACACCACCACATCACTCGGGGACACCACCACATCACTCAGGGGCACCACCACATCACTCAGGGGCACCACCACATCCCTCAGGAACACCACCACATCACTCAGGGGCACCACTCAGGGACACCACCAGATCACTCATGGACACCGCCACATCACTCATGGACACCGCCACATCACTCGGGGACACCGCCACATCACTCGGGGACACCGCCACATCACTCGGGGACACCGCCACATCACTCGGGGACACCGCCACATCACTCGGGGACACCGCCACATCACTCGGGGACACCGCCACATCACTCAGGGACACCGCCACATCACTCGGGGACACCGCCACATAATTTGGGGACACCACCACATCACTCAGGGACACCACCACATCACTCAGGGACACCACCACATCACTCAGGGACACCACCACATCACTCAGGGACACCACCACATCACTCAGGGACACCACCACATCACTCAGGGACACCACCACATCACTCAGGGACACCACCACATCACTCAGGGACACCACCACATCACTCAGGGGCACCACCAGATCACTCAGGGGCACCACCAGATCACTCAGGGGCACCACCAGATCACTCAGGGGCACCACTCAGGGACACCACCACATCACTCTGGGACACCACCACATCACTCTAATACACCACCACATCAGTCAGCCCAACCACATCTTCACTCAGCACCACAACAGCACTGTCCTTGCTTGCTACCAACAAGCATTGCAATAGCCAATAGGACTTGCATTAGGAAAGTGTAAGCTATTGGCTATGTGAATAACAATGCTATTAATTTATATATTTTCAAAGCCAACACATTAAAAAAAAAATTAATTTACAATACCAATAGCTCACACTTTCCTAATCCGAGACCTATTCCATTGCAAATGCTTGTTTTAATTGATTTTAACTCGGGATAACTTATTTTTTAATCTTTGTATTTTATGGTTTATTATGTTTATAAACTGAATACAAATTTGAATTGAAGGATATGGATGTATCATATCCTAGGTTCTTCCCTTTTTATCCTATGCTCTGGAACTTGTCCCACTTGACCAGCACCTCCTACATCATGCTCAAAATATTCCCTACCTCCTCCTAACTTTCTGCTCATCATTTTGTGGATACTACTGGATCCCTCACAGTCTTTACTCTCATGAACATGAAACTTCTGCGCTGTCCCTAAATCCTTTTCCTGGCCCTCTGTGATCCAGTTCTCACACCTTTCCTCTCCTTCCTTAAAATACAAAGCCAACCTCCTCTTGTTCCATTTTCATCTATTCTTAAACACATGCCATTTGTGCATCCTATCAGCCTTGAGTGGTTCTGAAGATTTGTTAAGTCCCTCTCCTCCCCAACTTGACCATGACCGAATCAACAGCCATATTTTATGTACAATCATCATGCTATCTTTGCCTTGAAGCTCCCTTTTTCTACTCTCTCTGTCCACTGCCCCCAACTAGTAGGAAACAAAACTTAGTTCTTGGCTCCCTCACTTGCATCACCTGAAAAGATAGTCTGCCTGTCATTTTACTTTGCGTAGTACGATGCATCACAACACTTTCTTACCATTCAGTGCAGTATGAATTATCCCCTTCAACGCTCTACTATTCAATTTCCTTGCGGATTATAGAGGGAGGTCCTAACATGCTTACCTCTAAGTGTTCTCAAAAACTCTTGTGTGGCAATATCACTACTGCTGACTTGGGCATGATATCCTTCACAAATTTTGCCCCCATCCATCTGGTAAACACAGCCACTATTACTACTGCATACCTTCAAATCCTCTATTGGTCCTATGAAATCTACGTAAATCTTCTTTCAGGCTTCAACAGAATCACACTGGCCAACATCATCACACACCTTTAACCTTTTTTTCACTATCAGCACACAACATACAATTCTCAAACCAATTCATTATCCAAACTAGTCAAGTAGTCAGTCAATGATTAATTAAAATCCCCCACTAATAGAGATAAAAAATATATATAAAGGTCTATCATTACATTCACAGTGTAAAACCAAATGACATTAACGCAGTCCCGTTAGTTATTTAACTAAAATGCAAGTGCTTATCCTTCGGTACAAAAATGTTATGAAACTCATTGTTGAGATATCTGCTAAAGTGCAAGTGCTTATCCTTCGGTACAAAATGTTATGAAACGCATTTGTGAGATACCTGCTAAAAACATCATTTTCCTAGCTAAAACCATGATAGCGCTTTAACTTACTATTGTATAGTGTCTCCCACTCTACTGAAAACACGAAAGACAAACTATCAGTTAGTCGGCCCTGTGTGACGTCAAGATAAGTACTACAGTTAAAAAAATTAAAACAACCTACTTTATAAAAAGAGAGCCCTAAAGGAGGCAAGTCCATTTGGGGAGAGCACGGTTATTCAGAAATGTACAATGTTTCAATCCAACTTTAGGGACCTACTAACTAGAAAGGATGGGTCAGCTGTGGCCATGCCGAGTAGGTCCTACTTCTTGACTTAACTCCGGGTCGGCGTGCCGTAAAAGCCTTCTTACCTCTGTCATGTATTTGACTCCCCGGCAGGCCAAGATTATGGAGGTACCCTCCAGCGAGCATGTCACGGCTTGCCTGCACGTGCGAATGTTCAGATAATTGAAAATACATTTTAAATACGGTCTCCTCTGGTACGTGACTGCTGGAAATACACGTAGTAGATGACAAAGATTCTGCGTGAAAGCCACATAATCAGCAGTGCGCGGTTTGGTAGGGCTTTTTCCAAGAGGGCTGTAGGTATTTTGATTCATGCAGGCCCATTCGATAATCTGTGAAGCTCTTTTTTAACTGCAAGCGGAAGTGAGCAGATAGGTATGCTTGTGGTTGTAAGGATTTATAAGAGTTGATGGCGGTTCACCCATGCCGGCGCTTGGTAATCACTTTTTTATCATCCAGCAAAGATTTCTTTTTAGCTGCATCATTGGCAGCTTTTCCGAGGCTTACTCCATCAACCCTATTTTCCCATGTTGTTAGCATTTTCAACTCAGCCAGTGATGTTCTCAGATAGCTTCCCCATGAGTTCGGTGTTTCATGGTCCATCTGGTGCTTGATTTCTTACCAGCATAACCTATTCATTGTATATGGATTTGGGGAGCGGAATTTATAACATAGTTTAACAAAGCCGCTCATGCCCCCAAAATTTCTGATTCTGGAGGCCAAATTCCAGCCAAACCTGAGCTGGGGAGGCAGACTTTGGCAGGTTAAAAACAGTCTTATAAACCTTGTCTGAAGTTTGTTTAATAAACCTGCTTCCTTGCCACACTAAGTGACTAAACCATATGACAGGCTGGACTGAATTTGTGCAGCCATTACTTTTAACAGGTGGTTATAGTTCGGGCAGTCCAATTTTTTGCGTAGTAATCTGTATTCATAAATTAGCGATTGTGCTTTAGTTTTATGGCCAGTTTATCTTCCTTGTGTGTTGAGCCCTGTCCTATTGTTATGGCGAGATATTTATAGAACCCTTGCTCTTAAACCGTTGCCCCTTTCACCAACCATTTAAACTTAGTTGTTTTGGAGTCCACTAAAGGAACGATTTTCATTTTTTCTTTGTTTAGTTCCAATTTTTTCTGATCCAAATAGGTTACTAGGCTATTTATTGCTCTTTGTAATCCAATAGGGGTTTGGCTCAACACAACGATTTCATCAGCATACTGCAAGACAGAAATTGGTTCGCTGGCCATATTCGGCGGGTGGCAATCGGCTTTTTCCATATGCGTAGTAATATCTGAAAGGAACAAATTAAATAGGCTTGGCACTAGAACGCCGCCTTGTTTCAGACCTTGCTGTGTATGGATGCTTGAGGTTGTACTGCACCCGTCGCCCAGTTTTACTCTTGCCGAGGTATCACTATATAAGGCAATTATTGCGTTCAGTAGTGAACTAGGCAGTCCCCAAACATTAAGTTTGTTGCAAAGACGCCTCCTAGTCACTCGGTCAAAGGCGGATTTTATATCCACAAAACGTGCGTACAGCCGTGTTTTCTTTTTTAGCGCTTTTTCCGTTAGGAGCGCCAGGATGGCCACGTTTGTTATTGTGCCCATCCCTTGCCTAAAACCCGTTTGGAACTTGGGAATTATGTTCTTGTCGTCCATCCAATTTTGAAGCTGGACTAGAAGACAAGAAACTTAAAGCTTGGCCTCTACATCTATCAGAGAGATCAGTCTGTAGTTTCCTGGCTTACAGTGATCTCCCTTTTTAAATATAGGATGGATTATGTTCCCTTTCCAGGAAACTAGAACGTTGGACAGTGTGTAAATCGGATTAAAGAGCGGCGTAAGCTGGGCAGACCAAAAATCTGGGTCATTTTTAAAAATTGCGTTGGGAAGCCTATTTGGACCTGCGTCTCCCTCGGTCTTAAGTTTTAGTATTATTGCTCTTAATTGCTTTATGTCGGTCAGGCTATTTTGTTCATTTCTGCCTGTCTCTAGTCCTGAAGCTCTGCATTCCACACTTTCCTGATAGGGTGTTTGTGTTTTTTCTTGCTCGAGAAGCGGCCCTCGGGTCCCTTCTACGGCCCCTGATACTATGTTACTATACAGATTTCGCACATGTTGAGTCCACGTTTCCTCTCCGATTTCTGCTTCTTGTTGCAGTCTTGGGCATTTAGACAATTTATTTATTATGCCCCAAAAGTCACTGCTATTGGGCAGTTTACTGGCGCTCAATAGTTTCGTCCAGATGGATTCCTTATACGCTGTTTTTGCACTCTTGAGCTTCTTCTTGTAGTTGGTTCCTCAATTCATTCAGTTTATTTTTCTCAATTTTTCTGCCCATTCTTGCCGCCCGTGATTGTAATCGCACCTCTCTTGCGATCCTTCTCTTTTGATCTCGTAATTCAATATTGAACCATGGTTCCCTCCTGGTCTCTGTTCTTAATGTGCTACCAGGAGTAGCTGGGAATTTTCGAACGAGGAATAGGGCCAGCTGTTCCCAAATTTCTACACGCTCCTCTTCTATCTGCGGCCTCAGTTTGCTCAAATATTCCCTAGCTGTCTCCTGTATGATTTTCAGGTCCACTCTCGCCATTTTAATTTTCGTAAATTTAACTTTTCTGCATGTTGCTTAAGGGAGTTCATTTTTTGCGCCCGCATTAAATTAATGTTCATTCTCAAGATATGGGAGAGGTGATCGCTTTCTATTCGCTGGGTGATTTTAAATGTGTCGATATGTGGGACCAACTTGTTGCTGATAATAGTGAAGTAAATTATTGAACAAACTTTTCGGCTTAAATATGTTGTTGCCGCTGGTATGTCACCAATTTTGTTGCCGTTCAAAATTGTCAGACCAAGGCTTTCTAGTTCATTCACTATTATTAGAGCCCCCTGGTTAACTGGCCTCTTACTTTCGTTCCGATTTTTGGCTATGAGGTTACAGTTGAAGTCTCCTGAGATGACCAATGGGCAATGCTCGTGACTTCTTTGCATTGCTTTTATCAGATTCATTAAACTAGTATGTTTTTCTTTCTGATTCTTTCTCTCGGGGAGAATGTAAACATTGACTAATAATAGTTGCCACTTTAATTTATCAGGTGGGGGATTACCACTAAGTTTGATCACTTGAACCCAGCTAGTCCCCGTATCCAATTCTTCAGTAAACCCGTCATATTTTTGGGCAGCATAAATTGATTGACCTCCACTGGGAGGCCCGAAGATTGAAAATCTTTCGGCCAGAATATGGTGTTCTATAAATCCTGGAATTGAAACTGGAGTCATATTCCAGGTTTCCTGAAGCAGGATTATGTCTTGTTGGAGGAAGAAGGATAGGGTTAAGTGGTCCTGCCCCATGTCTTTAAATCCATGGACGTTCCATGAGCAGATCGTAATACTGTCTGGGAACCGCAGCGCCATCACCCAGCACATCCACTCTGTGCCTAAAAGTCCCAGGGGGCTCTGGTGGAACTGCCCGCACCTGGTTGGTCCTTGCATTCAATATATTCAACTGTGCCTCTCCCGCCGTGCGGGACGCGCGCAGGTGTGCGCCGGGCGAAGCCCGGGCCAATAGCAGGCCAGTCAGAGCCAAGGAAGAGACAGGGCAGGGCCTGGTCCCTTTGACTTTGCCCAGGACTCCATTAGAGAGGTACTGTTTCGTGGTGAACTTGTTTCGTCTCGTGTTCAAACCTAGGTTGCACATTCTCATTCCTATGGTTCTGAGTTCTAACCGGGAGTAAAATTGTGGTCCTATAGATTTCCACCTGAAGTAAACTTGTTTCTGTTGTCCCAACATAAAGAGAGTTCACACACTAGAATGGGGAAAAGGAAAGTGATGGAGGGGGCGGGGAGTAACAATGGGCAGATAATAGAGCAAAGGAAAAGGAAAAGGCATAAGAGAATTGCTAAACATGCTGCAGCTGTGTAATGGACAGGATAGATGATTTGATTGAAGAATGCGAGGATGTGTTAGCAGGGGATTCTACCGTCCCCGCAGAGGAAGTTTTACTTACCTTGCCTAGGAGTCCAGTACCATCTTCGAAAAAGACAGTAATTCCTTCCATCTTCCAAAAAACTACTCGTGGGAAAAGAAAGGGGCCTGTGAGCCCGCCCTCCCTAGAAGTGATTCCCGGTAGCGACCCTACAGCCCCGCATAACGTTCCCTATAATAATAGCTGGGAGACACAGAGGGTGATCACCTCTGTCCCATGCTCTAATAGATTTGCCCTCCTTGTCTCGTCTAGCGAATCCACTGATTCAATCACACCCTCCTCTAATCCGTACATACTTAGGACACTATTTAGTTGCCCTAGCAGCCACACGAATGAGGATCTGTTGGTGGTAATAAGGGCACTTAGAGATGAAGTTGATCAGATGAAAGGTATGATAGCTGAGCTTCGCGTACCAGTCACCTCCGCACTAAAAACTAACAACTGTTCTGCGAGAGCGACTTTTCACCCTGTTAAGGATTATAGACCAAATAGAGGGGGGGCAACTACGAATACCCTAGATAGTGAAAGAGCCACGCCCGGTCTACTTCAGGCAACAGGATGTCTTCGCGAGCCAAAACTTAATACTCCCCCCCCCCCCAATCTTGTGCGAATGCTGGCAGATCGAGCTCCCCAGTATTGAATCCTGCTCCATTGCCAAAAATGTGTACAAGTAGAGACTTGGCTCCCGTAACATCGAAGGACCCAAGAAACACGTACCCCTAAATGTAGTCTATATGGTTAATGTTCCCAAAATTATCGACGCTAGAAATTCCGAATCAAAGGAGTCTCTGATTAATAAATTGATACATTGGCTCCGCCATGTACGGGGATGTCGTTCTATCATTAGGGAAGACATAGTTAATGCCAGAAGATGCATATCCCTTAACTCTGCTTTTGATAGTATCGAATTATCCTTAGCTGATGCCAGTCTGGCAGAAAATTTGGTGGCGCTAGAGTATAGCAGGTCTTCCCCGGATTCCTCGCGCATCCAACTTAGGCGTTTCCCTATTGTACTAGCAAGAAGAGGGGGGAATGACTGCCCAGAGAACTATTGGGGCCACTTCAACTCTGGATGCAAATGATTGACTGCACCAGAAACCAGCAGCAGAGGGTGCAAGGAGTGGTAAGGCACCTAGTCCCATCTCCCACGAATTATCAACCCAGTTGCCCCCCTCGGCCCCTTTTATGCCCAACTTCCCAGAAAATGTACCCTGTACAGATTCAGATAATTTAATCCCAACTTCAAATGGTCTGGTCCCATTAAACATCCTCTCATGGAATATAGCTGGGTTAAAAAAAAATGTGTCTGTACACGCCTGGAACAGGCTGGTGGAGGCTTATGACATATGCTTGTTCCAGGAGACTTGGAGTCTAACTATGCAGTGTAAATCCGGATTCAATACTTTTTATATTCCAGCAGCTCATACGGGTAAGGGCAGACCGTCAGGAGGTATAATGACATGGATTAGATTAGATCTGGGCTGGTCAGCCTCTCTACATGATACAGGTAGTCCCGATATCAAGTGGCTGTCAGCAAAAGGCCCAAGGGGGGTAGATTCACTGGAGCTCTTTAATGTTTACATAAGAGGGACTGCGAATGGCAAGTCCTCATCCATTGTATGTCGGTTGGAAGAATGTTTATCCAAGTGCCACCCCTCCGCAAAGGTCATCTTTGCCGGTGACTTTAATTGCACGTTCGAGTCGCTAGGCTGTGAAGACCCTGTAGGGACATTGGAAGAGGACTCCTTGTGGAAAGTGCCCCCTTTGTTACTCCCCCCAGTAAAAAGATGGTCCGAGATTATAATACAGATCAATGCTCTGTTCTTAGAATATGGTCTTAGAGCCGTAAATGGCAGAACTATCTCTGACACACAGGGGGCTAATACTTACAACAAACTTGCTTGCCCATCCTGAATAGATAATATATTGGTGGACCTACGCCTTTGGTCGGCCGTTATAGATATGGAAGTGGGAAAGACCATTGATAGTGACCACAATCCTCTTTTGTTAAGAATGGAGAAGTGGTGGGCCCAACCTGATACCCACACAATCAATGCCCCCCTTGTTACCAAGGAGTTAATCATTTCTAACTGTTGTAGGCGCTCAAGGTGGTCTAAGGTGGTAGTGGAGAAGTCTAAACTCTCACATATTGCTGCAACTTTGGAGGTCAAGACACTACAACTAGAGGAAGCCTCCGCTGCAAAGTTGGGGTGGGAGAAGATTCTTTTCAATCCACCAAGACACAATTGGGATGATTGGTTCTCACTTTATCTCCAAACCAAACAGTACACACAGAAAAGGCCAAATAAGAAGTACAAATGTATGGTTTACAGAGACTTGCAGGGAGAAAAGGCACGCATTAATTCTAGCAGTAAAGGGGAAAAAAATCGCACAATGGTTAAAACTGCTAGAAAGGAATATAATTCTTCCCTGAAACAAGCTAAGCGAGACAGGGATGAGGCACACTGGGAGGAACTAAAGGAGGCTAGCTCAAAGAGAGATCACCGCCTTTTGGGCCCTACTAAAGAATAGAGAAAGGCAAGATAATATCCCTATCCCAAACCACATTGATAATAGAGTCTGGTGGGAACATTTTCCAAACTGTGCATGGAGGATGTAGTAGGGTCTGATCTAATACAGTCCAATGGAATCCAGGACATAGTGGTACCTGAAGTTACATATCCCTATGCTGGGTGAGATTGTGAATACAATCAAGTTTATCATACCTGCAAAAGTGGCAGGTCCAGATGGTATTCCGGCCGATTTGTTTTTAAAGGAACCCCAGAAGTGGGCTTATTATATATTGTTTTTAATGAACAACATATTGAAAGGAATGGATGTCCCAAAGTCATGGAAAGAAGCAGAGGTCATACCCACATATAAAAAGGGAGATCGCCAGGACAATGCTAATTACAGGCCTATTAGTTTACTAGATTCCATGTAGAAAGTGGTTGGTAGATCTATCCTAAACAGGATTCAAACATGGATGGAACAAGAAGGCATCCTTTCCAATTACCAGGCAGATCAAGTGTTTAGGCTACTCCTCCTCTACTGGAAAGTTGTTACTCTAGGGAAGGGAAGCCTCTACCTAGCATTCATAGATCTTAAGACTGCTTTTGATCTAATTCCCCGAGAAAAGCTATGGTCAGTATTACACGAAATGGGCATACTCTCTTATATTTTATATTTCCTAATACGTCTTCACAAGGACACTTATGCACAAGTTAGATGGGGGCATCAAGGGCAAACTACTGAGAAGATAAGGGTTAATAGGGGGGTCCGCCAGGGATGTGTAATGGCTCCTACCCTCTTTTCACTTTTTGTGAACGGAGTGGTTAGCTTTTTGAGCCAAGATCCAGCTGATGCCCCATCCCTGGCAGGCGAAAAAATTGTAACCCTCCTATTTGCAGACGACACCCTCCTAATCTCAAAAACCCGATGGGATTGCAAAAACTCCTCACCCACTTTCAAGCATTCTGCACTTTAAGTGGCCTAGTAATAAACATCTCAAAAACCAAGTTTATGGCTTTTAACCCTGGGAAACATTTTAGAAATAATCTAACTCTCAACGGCTCTCCACTAGAGAGAGTCCATTCTTTTAATTATTTGGATATTAGATTAACGGCAAAATGCACTGGGGGGCCCATCTGAATAAGATGCTATTGAACCATAGGCGGGTAGCGGGAGCCATAGCTAGAGATCAGCGCTCTTCATATCCAAGACCGATAGGCCCGGCATTGGCAGTTTATGAAGGAAAAGCAGTGAGCTCCGCAATGTATGGAGCAGAACTATGGGGCTTCGAAAAGACAACAGAGATAGGAAGATCTGAGAACAAATTCTTAAGGGAACTTGCATCTGTCCCTATCAATACACCACTCAAGCCTTTGTTCTGTGACATGGGTATACGCACATTCAGTGACGTGGCTAGACTTCGCCCTATCCTGTATTGGGCAAGACTAAGACGCACCCCAGAACTTAAAGACTACGCGGCTGGCCTCGCTGAACTGATTGTCCTGGATACCAACAAAAGGATCAAATGGATCAGGGATACGAAAGGTCTGTTGACCGAATTGGGATTGACCGAATCTTGGGCAACACAGATCCCCCCCGCCCAAGAACGAGTTAAAAAAGATCTATTGGAATTGGGTCTCCCTCCAGTCCGTAGTTAATATCAAACTAGGGAGACTTACTGAGGAATTCCTTCAACATAAGTCAGCTTGTACTCTGGAACCCCATTTGGATTTCATTAGGAAACCCAGAGATAGGGCATTATATATGCAGTTTAGATTTGGTTCCCTTAAGGTAAACGAGACAAGGGCAAAATGGGACCCCACAAATTCTCTCCCATCCAACTGTCCTTGCTATGATGCTGAGCAGGAAACTTTATCCCATCTATTGTTTGTCTGCTCAGCATACAGACAGGCCAGGCTTCGATGGCTCAAGCCAATATGTACACAATTGGGCACAAGAAGCCACCTAGAGGCATTACGTATTTTGAAAAACGACTCCTCTAGGCCTTTGTTTGTTTGCGGAGTTGCCAAGTTCTTGGGTTGCACATGGATTATCCGCACCAAAGCATTAAATAAGGAAGTTGCGCAAAAATGGTTATTGAGGCTCTAGAGTGCATACGTAGATACAGGAATGCTTTTAAAAAATGATAAACAAAATGACTGTTCTAAATTGCCACCCTGGAGACATTTGTAATAGCAAAACAATAATCTTGCACCTGTTGGTGTAGTGTCGTCCCGGATGTACTGTTTATACCTTTTATATTTTTAACCATGTCATTATCGATAGCAAGGTTTTTATCTCCTTTTGTATTACTCTTTTTAACTCTAATATTAGGATGAAGTGATAATGTTTTGCTTGCTGTGAATTGCTTTTATGGCACTTGCTATCGAAAAAAGCTTATTTGATCTAAAATACTATCTGGTCGATCCTCCTCCCTGTTCTGGCCTGCGTCTTGTCTTCCGTTATTGTTTTAAGTTCTTCCTTAGGTATACTTATTGCTTAGCACCTTTGGCACCCAAGACCAGTCCATCTTGTCCACTAATCTGTCTTCTGTATTTGAAGAACTTGCTGTTACGTTAGCCCTGTTTACGTTGGGGGGCATAGCGGGAGTGTTTGATCGAGCGCCACATACGCATGTTTTATGGTTTTTCCCCGGTGTAACTTCCTCTCTAGAATGTTTTAGGAGGGGGTATGGGTACCTTGGGTTTTTGTGTACCCTCAGCGTAATTCCCCAGGCTCCAAACCTTGCGCTCATTGAGTATATTTTGTCCACGAGTTCCTTTGATGACCAAGTTGTCAAGGTTTCTTCAATGTCTGGTGTTGATGTTAGTGGTTTGAATTCTACGGCAATTAGATCTTGTGAGGCTATTCCATTTAGTTCTGGGATTTCTTTGAACAGCCTTGACAAGTTCCTCGATTCAGAATGTCTTGCCTTCCTTTAGTCGAATATTTGGGTACGAATATCAATTTTGCTTCGAACCCCTCGGAATGGTTTTGGTAACTGCTAAAGGATTGTAGAATTTCATGTTTTCCTGGTTCAGGGTTTCTTGTTACTGGGATTTCGTGTTTATTTTGGTCAGTCTCGCGCCGCTTGTTCTGCATTCACCACCTCAAGTTTCTTCTCCACTGTTCCTGCGTTTTTTGTTGTTTGTATCCCTGTTGGCTCGGGTTCTGATTCCGTGTAACGGAGCTTGCAACTTCGATCCTTTCCAGTTATTGTGACCTCTAAGGGTTTATGATTGTTTTGAACTTTAGTAATTGTTTTTTCCTGCAACATCTTGCCTGATGGGACTTCCTGGTTTTCTGGTTAAGACCCTTTTTTACTCTCTTCATTTTGATTAGGAAGTTTGTCTCCCGTTTCTGCTTTTGGACATCTGTTACTCCGAAATTCACTTATCTAAAAATTGAGGTATATTTTCTTGCCCGGCATCTTTCTCAATTAGCTGGTTTCTTTCTGGTTAGAGAAAAACACAACAAATTGCCCGCCCCTCCTTATTTATCGTAACAAAATTAATCAAATCAAGACCAAACTACTACTCAATTTCGTTCGATCAGGTACCTTGATTTGTACCACTTGATTTTTATTTTTAACAAAATTTCAAACGTGCTTTTGGCAGAAAAAGGGTACACCTTATCATGTAGCGCTTATGTGTACATTTCATACATTTTCATACATTAAATATAAAACAAAGGAATTGTTCACAAAATTGAAAAAGAGCATCCAACAAATATTTAAATAATAAACATTGCAATTAACATTTAAAAACAGACATCAATTTCATGGCTTATCATAAGACAACGTCAAAAACCCAGGAACATTGAGAACTATTTCATTAATCCTAATGTGTACTCAATATAATACTCTGTTCCTGTTGGAATGCCGACACGTTTCGAGTTGGGGCCAAAGGGCTTCCGAACTCTCATCAGGGCCTTATGAATAATCTGTATGGGATGTAAAGGATAATGACTTTTAGTTAAAAGTCTAAGAGCCTCGTGTCATCTTTTATCGAAAAATTGCATGCCAAAATGTACCTGTATTCTTTAGAAGAGAAGCAGTGTATTCTCAAGCTTCTCAACTGGGGAGATGGGGGGGGGGGGTGGTATTTAGTCCGCCCGTGTGGCCATGTTTAACTGCTGCTGCTCCTAGATTAAAAGCACGGCTCTCTCTCTCTCTTTTATCACATGAAACCGCTCCACCATCTTCCACTATTGCACTCTCCACACTTGCTACAACGCAGTCCAGGGGGTAACTTTTCAATGTTTTACTATTCATATTCTGATAGGTTAAGGACAACCTTAAGAGACAGCCATCTTGTATAATTGTCCTACCTGCGATGAAAAGGGATGTTGGAACTCTTGTAGCCTAAATGCAAATATCACTGTAATATGATACCTTCAGAATTGGTTTGCAATCAGTTCTCAGAGGTCTCATCACAACAAGTTCTGAGAAAGTACTGCCCCCCAAACCATGAGCACAAGCATCCACTGTTAAGGTGGTCACAGAGTAATAACTTACTTATGAAATTACCTTAAAACATTTTTTTAACACATCTTCTTGCCTCTCAGAACACTTACTATTCTTTTCCATCATTTTCAACTACCTCATGGCTTTTGCTTCAGTAGCAACATTTTTCATAAACTTCCAAAAGTAATATGTAAGCTCCAAAAAAGGAGTGCAACTGATCTTTCCCTTAATATGAAGACGGTAACCTAAAAGACTGAACAAAATCTTCCTTCAGCTCACTCCAGTGTCTGAAATGGCATACCCTAAGCACTCAAATTCTTGCTAAAGATTTTACAGTTTTCTTTATGGAATGCAAAGCTGGCTTTCCTTAGTATTTGGAGGACATCTTCCAACACATGATTATGTTTCTCTCTATGTCAGACTAAATATCAAAATATCGCCCTGAAAGAATGGGCCGCTTCTCATATAACTGAAGAAACAGTTCATATGCTGGAAACTGCTCACTGCTGAGGCCAAATGAAAGAGAAATCTTTCAAATTGGATGTCTCCTCTATGGTAAATTTGGTGGTAGACTGACTTTAAATCAAGCCTCGAGAAGTATTTGGCATTACTGAATAAGGGGAACATCCCACTGATGTTTGGTAGTGGAAAACTATTGATTGCTGTTTTGATTTACACTCCTACATTTTACACAAATCTTCGAGTATTAACTCTAGCAAGATAGCCTTTTTTCAAAACATTTTCTACACTGTATTTCTTGCGAAGCACCACCTCAAATCCACCTCATTGAAATCCTACTACACCTGTGAAAACCTTTATAGACTTGTCTCTGAAACATGAACTTGTCTTGGTGGCCAGTCCCATTCTATTCAAGTTTTTCTTATCTTTTACATCTCCACACATGAATATTTTGATAGCAGTCATTTATTTTTTTCCCCTACAACAGTCATTTCAGTTGATCTCACAAAGTCGAACTGTTCCACTATACAATGAGGTAGGTACCGGTGGAGTGTCAACGTGCACCGTAGGCCTGAGTCATGCCAAGGGACTTCTGAAAGTTGAGAAAATAATTCTGAATTTATTAGGTTCACTAAAAAGCTGTGAAGCCAACAAGCCTGCCCATCAACCACCTTCCAGCTTCTCAGAACCCATAACACCTATAGATGGAACGCTGATGGATAAACAGTCCAAGGTTCTGAAAGGGACCAAGTGGCAAGATAGCGGGTCACAGACCAATGAGGATATATATCCCCACAACACAACACTCGCTGGATTAACAATATGTTACTAACAATTTTTTATGCCTCTAAATATCTATAATTTAATATTTATTGTGGCATTTTTGTGAATTATAGCAGAGACGAATTTGGCTGATTTCGTCCCAATTGTATGGTGCAATTTGTAAGCCCTGGACTGTCTATAAAGCCTTTAATAATAAACTTGAGACCAGTTGAAAAAATAAAGACCAACAGTGCTTATCTACCTCAAAGGCAAAATTAGTTCATATACAAAACATCATCTGTAACTCATTGCGGGTTGAAATTAATAACTGCAGCATATCAGGTAACCAATGCACATTAATATAGACATGCTATCTGTTTTTAAAATCAAGGATGTGAAATCTTCAAAATCGGCACTATGATGATGCAGTGCCATTAGGGGGAGGAAATCTGATGAGTTGGGGGGGGGGTCGTGGCTTGCAGCTGAGAAAGTTGGCCGCACATTAAACGAGCTGCGCCTGGAGTCATCTAGCAATCACCAGAAATCCGGCATCATCCCCTCAGCTGAGGACACCAAACAGCGGCGGAAAACAGTGTGCAGACGGACAGAGCGGCGGCGATACGAGGACTCCCCGGGAGGCAGCGATTCGCCATCACAGAACAATCCGGGCTGATCGGACTGTGGAGAAAAAATGGCGCCTGCCACTGCAAAACGCGGGTGTGAGAAATTTCGGCAGATGAGGAGCAGCTGGAATCACGGAGAGAGCTTGCGGAGCATCCTGACAGCGAGGTGAGGCAGCGCTGTGTGGGTAGCGTCCAGCAGAGAGTTGCGGCCGGCCCTAGCTCTGGTCGCGCGGGGCTGCAATCTGCATCACTCAGGTGGGAACATTGTGCTGGACGCGGCCGGGAGGGAGTGTGTGATGAGGCGCTGGGAGGCGAGCAGGACTGAAGAAACCGGCACACAGGGGAGCTTGAGACACTTGTAAGCATTGACCGAGGGAGTCGGCGGGGGTAAAATACCATCAATCCGCATTTTTTACTCTGCATACTTTCACTCCTCATACCATTAGTACGCAGGTACCTTTACTCCGCATTTTTTCATACCGCATGCCTTCATATATTATATGCTTTTATCTCACATGCTTTTATGACGAAAATCATTTTAAAAGCATGATTGGTAAAAGTATATGTTTTAAGGTAAGTTGTAAGGTAAGTATATGGGTCAATGTGAGGCATTTCAGGGGTATTTTAAGGGTGGGTTTGGGTTATGGGGTGCAGGGGTATTTAAGGGTTAAGGGGTACAGGGGTATTTTTAGGGTTCAGGGGTAGGTTTGCGTTTTGGGGTACAGGGGTATTTTTAGGGTTCAGGGGTAGGTTTGCGTTTTGGGGTACAGGGGTATTTTTAGGGTTCAGGGGTAGGTTTCCGTTTTGGGGTACAGGGGTATTTTTAGGGTTCAGGGGTTGTTTTGTGTTTCGGGGTACAGGGGTATTTTTAGGGTTCAGGGGTAGGTTTGCGTTTTGGGGTACAGGGGTATTTTTAGGGTTCAGGGGTTGTTTTGGGTTTTGGGGTACAGGGGTATTTTTAGGGTTCAGGGGTTGTTTTGGGTTTTGGGGTACAGGGGTATTTTTAGGGTTCAGGGGTTGTTTTGGGTTTTGGGGTACAGGTGTGTTTTTAGGGTTCAGGGGTTGTTTTGGGTTTTGGACTACAGGGGTATTTTTAGGGTTCAGAGGTTGTTTTGGGTTTTGGGGTACAGGGGTATTTTTAGGGTTCAGGGGTTGTTTTGGGTTTTGAGGTACAGGGGTATTTTTAGGGTTCAGGGGTTTTGGGTTTTGGGGTACAGGGGTATTTTTAGAGTTCAGGGGTTGTATTGGGTTTTGGGGTACAGGGGTATTTTTAGGGTTCAGGGGTTGTTTTGTGTTTTGGGGTACAGGGGTATTTTTAGGGTTCAGGGGTTGTTTTGGGTTTTGGGGTACAGGGGTATTTTTAGGGTTCAGGGGTAGGTTTGGGTTTTGGGGTACAGGGGTATTTTTTAGAGTTCAGGGGTTGTTTTGGGTTTTTGGGTACAGGGGTATTTTTAGGGTTCAGGGGTTGTTTTGGGTTTTGGGGTACAGGGGTATTTTTAGGGTTCAGGGGTTGTTGTGGGTTTTGGGGTACAGGGGTATTTTTAGGGTTCAGGGGTTGTTTTGGGTTTTGGGGTACAGGTGTATTTTTAGGGTTCAGGGGTTGTTTTGGGTTTTGGGGTACAGGGGTATTTTTAGGGTTCAGGGGTTGTTTTGTGTTTTGGGGTACAGGGGTATTTTTAGGGTTCAGGGGTATGTTTGGATTTTGGGGTACAGGGGTATTTTTAGGGTCAGGATGAGTTAGTGTTTAAGGGTGCTGGGGTATTTAAAGGGACTAGGGTGGAATTAGTTTTTAGGGTTATATATATATATATATATATATATATATATATATATATATATATATATATATATATATATAATATATATATGTGTGTGTGTATTATTAATATAGTTCTAAATATAATGTAATTTTAAAGACTTAATTCTTCATTTTATTTAAAATTATATATATATGTGTATATATATATATATATAGATATATATATATATATATATAGATATATATATATATACATATATATATATATATATATATATACACATATATATATCTATATATATATATATATATATATATATATATATCTTTAAAGATAAAGTACTTTTACAAAGTATATGACTTCACCACACATGCATTTGTGTTATAATTGCATGCGGAGTGAAGTCATATGCGTTGTGAAAATTTGCGAAATCATGGCATGAGGAGTAATGGGTTTTGCGGACTTAAAAATGCGGAGTGATGGTATGCGGGATTTTTTTTTGCGGAATGGAAAGACATATTCGTCGGCGGGGGACTGCGCAACGTAACTGGATCTCAGACGGCGGTTGGCCCATGACACGCAACAGCGGGGTGGCAGTAGCCTAGACGGTGATAGTGCCGGGGGACGCCTGATCCCGATACGTAGGGGGCACTATTAGACCCGGTGAAACCCCAACAGACCCCGGAGACGCAGGTTGCGCCGGAGCAGACTGTGGTGCGGCGAGTGTGCCTGTGTGTCGTGTGCGGGGGAGACAGCGGAGCTGCGGCCTAAACAGAGGTACTACACACACGTGTGGTGGGGTGCCGGTGGGGGCACCACCCGGGAGGCCCGATCCAGGCCCGTAAGTGATGCCTGGCAGCACATCCAGGGCCTGATTGAGCCTGGAAAGAACCCTGAGAGGAGGATAAGAGAAGGTGCAGAATCCAGCAGAGCACGGCCTGGGTGGGCGTAAGCAGCAGTGAGGACTGGGCTGACGTGACTGACATGTGGAGGTTGATTACGGGAGTCTCCTATGGATGGAAGACTGCTCTGGGGACTCTGCCCACAGGACGTGCGACAGAAAGCAACACCTTGTAATGGGCCGCAACAGATTACCGGGACATGGCCAGTTGAATAACATTGATAAGTGTACAGTGACCATGGGTAGAGACGACAGCAGCAACAGAGGGAGTCACCAGGGCGACAAAGGGGAGGTCGATCCTGATCCCCCGCTAAGAGACATTATGTCGGCCATTAAAGACCTACAGGGTACCCTCGAGCCTAAGCTGGACTCAGTGACGGAAGAGGTCAATTTGCTTTGCGCCAACTAAATATCTGACAAGGTGGTGGTGGCGGAAACGGGCATTGGAAGCCTAAACTCCAAAACTAAGAGACTTGAGGAACAAGTGGCAGCCCTAACCAAGAATCAAGCCGACATCTACGCCAAGCTGGAGGATCAAGTGGGGGTTCCAGAAGGCTTGGAAGGATCCTCCACGGACTGGTTTGTGGAGGACTTGATGCTCAATCATCTCAAACCAAAGCACCTGTCCAACTTCTTTTCGGGAGAGAGAGCCCATCACATGTTAGGAGGGAGCCCGAAGCCTGGGGCCCCCCCACGTACCATCATCGCGCGGCTCCTGAATTCGATGTCGGTGGACCAGAGACTAGAGAACGCAACTATACGATTTTTTCCGGACGTCTGAGGAGGTCCTTCGAAGGGGTCAAGCAGGCCCTTCGGGAACAAGGGGTGAAATACATGATGTTATACTCAGCGCGACGCAAGATTCTAGACGGGCGCAAGGCATACTTCTTTGATAAGCCTGAAGAGGCCAGTGACTGGCTGGAGAGATGGAGGACAGTGGGCAGAAGTGGAGACCCGCGCAGACAGGAAAACCGCCAGTCAGGTCGCAAGGGGATTAAGGCAGGCGGATCAGCCTCAGACGACCAATCACAGGAACAGAGTCTGCATAAGTGATGATAGGGTCTGGAAAGATCCGAGGTAACTTAGTCTCAGGGGAGGAAGAAAGGGACTGACATTGGACTCCAGACTGAAATGGGGGCCAGGAGGGCCCAGTGGAGTCGCTGGATTCCAGGTCATTGAGTGAGTCGGAGTTTGGCTCGTTGGGACAACTCTGATGACGGAGGCTGCAACAATAGCAAAGAGGGGGGGCGGTCGGGGGACTCCAAGATGTGCTACAGGTTGATCCTACCATTTCGATCTGTATGGGTGTAAACTCTATTAGCCATGTAGAACTCTTTCGGGTGACTGTGGGCTTACGTTCCCTCTGCAAGTTGGTGATGGGTAGGATGGGGCGACAGGCACTCTGCAAGTTTGGAAGGTGGGAGGTTGGGGACCCACTCACCAGGGAGAAAGGTAGGGGGGAGTTGGTTGGGGGGTGGGAGGGAGGTTTATGGGGGATTAATAAGTTTTGCTCAATGACTATTTTATTACAAAGCATGGTGGTACTGTTATGGTGGGGCACGGAGGATTAGGGATTATCCGCAAGAGGGGAGCTCCCTGATATCTGATGGGTGATCGAGCACAAGTCAAAATATGGACGTGGAACGTCAATCGTCTGGGGAACAAAATTAAACGGACGCTGGTGTTGGAATATTTGAAGCAGCACTCCCCGGATGTGGTTCTCCTGCATGAGACGCACATGCGAGGCATTAGATGTAAGGCTGACGACAGGTTCGGGTATAGAATGGTGGTGCATTCAGGCTCTACATCAGGCTCCTGAGGGGTGAGAATATGGATCCGTAATACCTTGCCTATAGTAGTCGAGGGTGCATGGACAGAGGATTCCGGGTGCATGGCAGCAGTAGCTGGCAGATGGGAGGGTCAGACACTCGTTCTGGCCACCTGCTACATTCCACCCGGTCTCCATTCCGGACTTTTGAGAAACTGGGCTCCTTCCTGACGGACCACCCTCGAGGAGTGCTACTGCTAGGGGGCAACACAAATGCAGTGATGGATGCAGCCTTGGACAGGTTGGGTGAGGGGCGGGAACACAGGGGAGAAAGTAGCCTACGGGGTTTCGTTGATGGCTTGGGGACTTGTGGAGCGCGCACTTCCCTTCCCAGAGACAATACACTTTCTACTCGGCCAGGCCTGGAGCCTATTCCAGGCTAGACCATCTGATCACTCATACTGCTCGGCTGGGCGACTTCGCGGACACCCGCATATTAGAGCGGGGAATCTCGGACCATTCTCCGGTGAGTGTTCTTCTCGGGGGCTCAGTGACCGCCAGGGTGTCCTTCCCAAAGATAGATCTGTGGTGACTCAGGGACGAAAACGTTTGTGAAAAGCTTTGGGAGGGCTCACAACTCTACTTTGAGGAGAATCGAGGTACAGTAGACTCCCATTTAACGTTAAGGGAAGCCTACAGAACAGTTCTCAGGGGACAAGCTCAGGTACTGATTGGCGCTAAGAAGAGGAGGTCCTACAATTAGACAGTGGGAAAGTGAGATTACCACTCTTGAGCGCGAGGCGGGTGGGACGCCCTCGGCCAGACACAGTCATATGCTGGTCCTGAAACAGAAGGTACTACGTTCTCTGGCTGAGAATGAGGCAAGAGCATACTCCCTTGCTACGCAACACAGAATATACAACTTGGGTGACAAAAGCCTAAAGCTCATGGCGTGGCTAGAACGCCGGGACAGGGAGCGCTCCTGGGTGGCCGAGGTGTGGGATAGGAAGGGGAGGCATGGAAATTGCAGAGGCATTTGCGTTGCACTTCGAAAAGGTCTACACTCCGGTGTGCACCAGATCAGAGCAAGACTGCAAGGAGTTTCTGCGTGACTTCGCACTGCCCACACTGTCCCAGGAGCTTAGCGACCGCCTAAAAGCTGACCTAACGGGATTGGAGATTGGCGAAACTCTCAACATGCTTCAGTCTGTAAGGCACAGGGGCCAAATGGGCTCCCAGTAGAGATCTACAAGAGACAGGCAAATATAATCATTGACCCACTCCTACAAATGTACCTAGAGGTGCGTGAAGAGGGGAGACTGCGGCTGGATCAAAGTGAAGCCACCATAGTAGTAATCCATAAAGCAGGGAAGCCGGCCAATCAATGCTCTTCCTACCGGCCGATCTCGCTAATAAATGCTGAGGTTAAAGTCCTAGCCAAGGCACTGGCGACGCGGCTGCTCTCGGTTCAGCCTGACTTGGTACATGTGGATCAATCCGGAATCATGCCGCATAGGAGCACTCGACATAATCTCTGGCGCTTATACGGGGTCCTATATATGTCGGAAGACACAGGTAACACTCAGACAGCATTGATGGGGCTGGACGCCTCAATGGCCTTTGACAGCATTGAATGGCCATACCGGTTTATGGTTCTCCGTCGACTGGGCCTTGGAACGATATTCTGCAGCTGGGTGCGGCTACTATACGAACGTCCAATGGCGAGGGTCAGAGTGAATGAGGTGGAGTCCTGGGCTTTCCCCCTGTGTAGGGGTACTAGGCAGGGGTGTCCTCTGTCACCCCTGTTTGCCTTGGCACTTGAGCCACTGGCGCACTGGACCCGGAGGGACAGGTCGTTTTGGGGCATTTGTCTGAGTAGTGGGAAGAGCGTATCTCTTTGTACGCAGACGATATCGTCCTGTACATGGCCAAACCGTACCATTCAATAGCGCAGGCGCTCCATCTTTTTGAATTACTCGGTAGCTACTCAGGTTAAACTATCTTCCCGCTCTCCCCCCGTGGATTCCGTCTAGATGCTCGGCCTCAATTGTGGAGAGCGGATTTAAGTATCTGGGGATTTACATCACAAGGGACAGTGCAGAGTTTTTCACCAGGAATCTGGAACCACAACTGCTGCGCTTAGAATCAGAATGAGCCATTGGAGGGCGCCGCTTATGGGGTGGACTGCAATGTTCAAAATTCTGGCTTTGCCGCGGCTTCTGTATTTCTTACAATACACGCCATATACGGTTCCGGGTGGGGTATTTCGGCGGATTTCTCAGGCAGTGCGGACATTGCTCTGGGAGGGGGCAATCCACGAATAGCACAGCGCAAGTTAACGAGGGGAGTGTATGACGGGGACTGGCCCTCTCGGACGTACAATTATACTACTTGGCTTCACAGCTGGAAGTGGTCAATGACTGGGTGTATGCAGGGAGTACAGAGCCAGCCTATAGAGTGGACAGATGGGTCATGCCCGGGGGGAACTATGAGCCACTCCTGTATGCAAAGAGACCGAGAAGGGATCTGCCATCACACACCGGGGTGGCGGTTGAGTGCTGGAGGGAGGCAAATCAGTTCCTGGGCTGGAAGGACTCCCTCACAGGCAGAACCCCCTTATGGTTTGGGGATCAGCTTTCGGAGGTGATCAGATTGACCGGCTTTAGAGGGTGTAAGTTAATAGGCAGTGAGTATTTAGGGGATGTATGGAAAAGAGATGCCCGACCCTTTGAATATTTTCAAAAGGAATATGACCTACGCGACAGACAGCACTACCACTACATACGGCTTACTCACGCCCTACGAGTACAAATGCGGGCGGTTGCATCGCTCCCGGACTACTCCCCTCTGGAGGAGAGGTTTCTCCTGGACCCCATTGCCGAAAAACCGACGTCCACAATTTATCGTAAACTTATTAACATGCCAGATCCTCTAGTATTCCTGCGTGAAAAATAGGAGGGTAACATAGGGTCCATGGAGGACGACGACTGGCAAGGTGCCCTGCAGAGTCCCCGCAAAATAGCCATTGGTGCCAGGTTCAGGCTGGTATAGTTAAAAATTCTTGGCCGGGTTTATTACCCCCGAACACACTTATATGCCTGGGGAAAGAGTACATCGGCCCTCTGTGCTAGGGGGTGTGAGGAAGAAGGTACGTTCAATCATTCTATGGGACTTTCCGGAGATAGTTCCGTTCTGGTCCAAAGTAGTGGAAACAATGGTAGCAGTGGTGGGTACCCCGGTCCCGATGGAACCTAGGTGATTACTACTGATGATCCATTGGACCCCCACAGTGGGTCCAATGGATGTGAGACCTGGACTGGTGCCAACGGGCCGAAGAAACTATCTACAAGTCCAGGGGCTGTGTGAAGAAATGAAAAAAGGTCTGGGGACCGTGGATGAAATGCAGAGCATTGAGGGGCGAATTAGACCCAGAATAAGGTGTAAGAACAAATCTCCCTGTGTCTGCGGTAGCAATTCACTGTATTTGGCAACAACATTTTACCCTATGCTATTTGATTATTGTACTGATGTTAATAATATCATGAGCAATGTCAATAAAAAGTCCCCAAAAAAATCTGATGAGTAGGAAAATGAGTTTTCTGGAGATCAAGGCATTTTTGGAATGAAAGACACTTTCCTCTGAAGGACACACTTCTCTAAGCTCCTTGTTTAACGTTGCTCCAAGGTAATTGAGCATTTGTACATTGTTGACATTTCTGTAAGCTGGCGTGAAGGCTCAGATGATTAAGCAGAAGAACCGTGGTATTGAAGTCTTTAAGTGTCCTTTTCACAGAAGGTGAGCAGGCAGGTAAAGTAGGCTTTTAAGATGTATAGGATGAATCTGAGTAGGATGAATAGTGTCTATAATAAGCAAAAGAGGGAATAATTTTCTTAGGAGAAACTACAGTACGAAGACTGGGACGATGTGAGGCTCCAAGAGGATATGTTGGATGCACTGGACCTAAAGGCATCTTTGTAATAGGCAGCAGTGCAGTGCGTCTCGGAACCATTAAAGGTTTCCATGACGGTTCCAAAGGCAGAAGTTGGCACCTAAAGTGGATCCTCCTTAGGAAGTACTATCTTGGATGGACCCAATAGCAAAGGAGAGAGAGGTGGTTAAGTAGGATTTTTTAGAAGCGAAGGAGGAGAATGGAAAAATCCTGTTGCTTCAATTGTAGCAGGGTGAAACTCCTTGATGGAGAGTGCCTCAACATAAATCTTCTCTAGTGCCGTAAAGAATGCTTCAACGTCGAATTCTAGGCAGCGAGTACTTTGTTACTGGTTGACTTGCTGTCAAGGCAGAGGACTTCTTTGTTGGAAGGAGGCCATTCTTCTGAATCAATGTCACACCTGCTGCAGAGCTGGCATTCAACGTTGAACACATTGGTACCCTTTGGTGGCGTCGGACAATTTTCCCATTGATTATAAGTAAAAACATTCCTAGGGTTTGCAGATTTGTGCAAATAATGATGACCATAATGATTCAAACATTACATTTGTTCATAATCGGATGAACCTTCTAAGTATTCATGTTTTGTAAATTTTGCTGACATTTCATATCTGCCATCATGTTATTAACAGTCTCAAAGTCCAAATCATCAGAAAATGTGCTGGGTGAAACAAAGTCACTCAAGGAAACCTTAAATTGGTGTGGAATCCTCAACAGCTCTACAGGACCATAAATGTCATAATCAGTTCTGTCCCATGCTATACCACCAGGTAGAGGAACGGCTGTGATGTTCACTGATGACCGGTCTCTTTGTTCACGATGAGATGATTTGTGTGACTTCAGGAGCAAGTTGATGTTCTTACTTGCTGTGTCCATTTTACTATATTTTCCATCTATCAGTTTTCCCAAACTTAAAACAAGAATGAGCTAAAGTAGGAGAAAAAGTACACCCAACACAATTCAAAATTCAACCCTTGATGAAACCAGATATGTATTTGCAAGCTAGTGAAAAATTTCTGTTACTTGTTCCTTGAAAGTTTTATTTGCTGCTGGTGTTTCGGGATCACTGGGATCCTTAGAAAATGTATCAAAATTGATGAAATAGCCAGAGGCAGTTCTGTCAATTGTTGGTATTGCATCCGGATTATTTGAAATAGCTGGAGCTGCTCTGTCCCTTGTCATATTAGTATAGTCAGATGCTACATCATTGCAGACAGGAGGTTCTTGACGAACTGTTATTTGGGTTTCAAGAGGCACAAGTTCCATGGCTTTGTTGCATATTCCTCCTTTTCTTACTGCAGATTCTTCAAAGGTGATGAGTTTCTCAGTTTGAAACTCTTGGATAGTAGCAGAATTTGGTCGTCTACTACATCTTTGGAGTCCACTGGGCCTACTACTTATCTGCCACATGATGTGGTTTTACCAGACCGATGGACACGAACCGGTTCTCCTTTCTTCCAGCAAGGGGCGGCAGTAACACTGTTCTTGATCCGTGGATTGCTAGCACAGGTACTGGTTTTCTGTAAGAAGGTCCAAATTCCTTCTTGTACGCTATTTTTTCTCTGACCAGATCCCCAATCTCTGGAAACCAGACAGGCCTTGCTGGGAGGGGTGGTTTTTCTTCAGTGTTCGTTGGCTTCTGTAATGTGTTGCTTAGACTTCTTCTAGTTTCATTTAAGTCCTGTAAAAAAGCCAAACTGTCTTTGATATCAAAGGGTTTTTGTTCTACCACTGAAGTAAGACGATCGAGGTCTTCGACAATCATTTTAGTACCAAAAAGGATTTCATATGGAGTGATTCCACCAAGAGAATTTCTTGGAAGATTGTTAAGACTACGTTGGACACTTATTAGATGTTTGACCCACCAGTCACCCGAGCCCAATACCCTTGCTGTTATAGATTGCTTTATGTTATGGTTTTTTCTTTCCACAACCAAATTTTCCTCAGGATGGAATGGACTTCAGTACCGTAATGCAACGCCCAAGCTGGCCATGGCCTCTTTGTAAGCTTGAGAGCTAAACGCAGGACCCTGGTCAGAATGTAGCGGGCCGATTGCATATGTGTCGATAAAGACTCGCACATCTTTTATAACAGTTCGGGCGTCAGCCGAGCGCGAAGGCCACATCCAAATGAATCTTGAGCATGAATCCAATGCAACCATGATATATTTATAGTTGCCATCCCTTTGTAAGGGACCACAGTGGTCCAGGTAAACACATGCTAGTGGTTTATCTGAAAT
The DNA here is from genome assembly GCF_964263255.1 of Lissotriton vulgaris. NCBI lineage: Eukaryota > Metazoa > Chordata > Amphibia > Caudata > Salamandridae > Lissotriton > Lissotriton vulgaris. Next base: position 25,746 of record NW_028247822.1, on the reverse strand, counting down.
GTAAAAGGGCATTTGCGCCGGGCGTTTCACAGTTAAAATTTTCATTTTCTGGCAGATTTCACATTCCAAAACATAGTTTCGGGTCGGTTTCCTCATGCGCGGCCACCAGTATCTAATGACACTGTGGCAGAAACACCTGCATGTGCAGAGGCAAGTCCTTCATGTGCTGCTAAATTTAGTCCTAATCTATGTTCCATGTTTGGGATTACTCTATCCCCACTCCAGGGATTCGAGCAAAAGGAACATTATTCGCATCAGTTATATATGAGTACTTGAGTGGAAAGCCTTTTGGAAGTGTTTTACCACTGTCTTTTATTGAAGCAGTGACAGCTTGCATTATTTTGCTGTCTATTTTTGTTTTTAAACGAGTGATTGCAGCTACGGAAGCCATTTGCACAGCTGCCTTCGCGGCTTCATCAGCCAATGAATTCCCTGCAACGTGAACGTCATCACGCTTATGACTCAGTGTATGGATCAGGTGAGTCTTTTGTAGTTCTTTCCTGTAATTGAACTACTTGTTCGCAAAGCATTTTATGCTTGATTGTGCCACCTTTTGCCTCTTTGAAACCGTTTTGAACCCAGTTCTGCAAGTGTTCGTTGTAAGATTGAACGCAGTAATACGAATCGCATACTATGAGTGTGGGGAATTCGCGATCAGTATTTTCAAGCGCCATCTTGAAAGCCTGTAGTTCAGCTTGCTGAGCTGTACAGTCTCCTAGAGATTGAGTTTTTGTGACCATAGGTCCGAATTTACCATCGCTCCAGCGACCTTTAACAATCGCGCACGCAGCACTATAAGCTTGTTTACCCCCAATTTCGGACAGGGCTGATCCATCTGTATAAATTATACATCCGTAATGTTCGAGAGACAGAATCTCAGAGGGCAGAGGACATTCTTGTTCGTATTGTAGAAATTCTTGAGTTTTCAAGTAAGGGTCAAAAACGTATTCAACATCTGTTGCAGCAAGCGAATTAACCCATTGTATCCATCTCAGATGTAAAGCTTTTGTATTCGGAATGCTCGCTTTTGTCACTGCCTCTGAGGCAGGAACAGGCGTAACGACCATTATGCATTTTCCCTGTGCAAGGGCTCTCTCTTTTGTTACTACAGTTTGAACCGCTGTCAGAATTTTTTCCGTTGAAGTGAATTTCATTTCAGCTAGTGTGATTTATAAGCTATTGGTACCTTTTCACCTTCATTAAAGGTTAAGTATGTGAATCCGCATCTCACTGGGATGATTCAGATTACAAGGTTGCGTAGGTTTACACGGGTCTGTAAATGGGTTGTTGCTAACATGTTTGTTTGCACTGAACGCAAAATTTCTGTGTGTTTGAGTCCTATTAGTTGATTTGAAATCAGGTTTGATTAGTTCGTAGAGAGGTTTAACCCTTTCTACATAGTTTAGAATGTAGGTTCTTCCGAAATTCAGGAAGCCTAGAACGGACTGAGTTTTTCTGCGTTTTTGGAGGTTTGAGCAGCGCACATTTTTCTAAAAAGTTTGCTGCCAGGCTTCTGCCTTCACTTGAAAGTTCATATCCTAAGAATACGACGTTGAGGTGGACAATTCTTGATTTATTAAAGTTGAATTTGTACCCTTCAGATGCGAAACCCAGTATTATGGTGTTCACTCTGTTCAAGTGCCTATCCAAGTCATCTGTAAGATAGATGTCATCGACATAAGATAATGCCTCATCATCATACATTTGTAGTAACTGTTACTCTGGCTTAAAATGACCCTGGACTATTCTTGAATCCCTGGGGGAGACAACAGAACTGACGCTGTGTCCCCATAATTGAAAAAGTGGTCAAATAGCTGCTTTCAGGTGTAATGTTTTGACAGAAGAAACCGTTAGAAATATCTAATGTGGTTTTATATTTTTTGCGCACGATGTTATTCATCAGTGCTGCGCTGTGTGCATTTTGTACTGCAAAGGTTTTGCAACAGGAATTTAAATGTCTGTAGTCCAAAACTAGACGATATGCATTGTCTGGTTTGGAGACAGGAACAAAGAATTGTTCATGGTTCATGGTGCATGTTTCAATCACCCCTTGGTATTAAAGTTCATCTAAGATCTCCGTGACGCACAAGTTACTACTTGTGTAACGATATATCTGTAAGAGACATTAGTTAGTGATAGATTCCTTACCTTAGAATATCCCCAGGCGTCAGACTGGATCCGGAAACTTTTGCGTAGCAGTACCCTTGCGCGTCGGTAGGCGTCGTCTGCGGCTCCACGTCCGAGTCGTGGGCGCCGTGATGACGTCGGAGTACTTAGACGCCGCCTCTGCGTGCTGACGTCAGTTCTTAGACACAGCTTTTTCGAGCCAGAAGCGCAGAGCCATGCCAAAAACCAACACTGGTGCCATGAAACTAGGGCCCTGAAAGGGGGTGACCTTAACCCTAGATATCGGTACGCAGAACGGGGAGGATGGGTGGGTCGGTAAGGAATCTATCACTAACTAATGTCTCTTACAGATATATAGTTACACAAGTAGTAACTTGTGCATCTGAAAGAGACACGTTAGTGATAGATTCCTTACCTTAGAATAGATACCCCAGCAATACCATCCCCGTGGTGGTAGGTCTGCGAACCAATAATCACACCAGAAAGTCCTGGAGGACGGAACAGCCAAAGTAGCCATCCCTCCGGACTTGACTGTCCAGGCAATAGTGTCTTGCAAACGTGTGCAGCGAGGCCCACGTAGCCGCCTGGCAAATGTCCTGCAAGGGCACACCTCGGCCCAATGCAGTTGTAGTGGCTGTGGCTCGAGTGGAGTGAGCCCTCAGCCCAACAGGGGGTTCCTTCTTAGCCAAGGAGTAACACGCCTGGATGCACAAGATAATCCACCGGGAGATGGTCCGCTTGTGCATCTCTTTCCCTTTCTTAGCGCCCGCGTATCCCACAAAGAGCTGATCATCCACCCGGAACTGTTGTGTGCGATTCAGATAAAATGAGAGCGCACGTTTTGGGTCCAGACGGTGGAGCCTCTCCTCCTTTCTCGAGGGGTGCGGAGGCGGAAAGAAGGTGGGCAACGTGATGGATGGCCCAATGTGGAAGGCCGTGACTACCTTGGGTAGGAAGGAGGGCCTTGTCCGTAACACAACCTTGTCCGGATGGACTGAAAGGAAAGGAGGCTTACAAGATAGAGCCTGGAGCTCACTCACTCTCCTGGCAGAGGTGATGGCTACCAGGAAGGCAGTCTTCAAAGAAAGAAGGCGAAGAGGACAGTTGTGAAGTGGCTCAAAGGGAGCGCACATCAGAAACGTAAGAACCAGGTTCAAGTCCCACTGAGGCATCACAAAGGGAACAGGAGGAAAGGTATGAGTGATGCCCTTCAGGAATCGATTAACGATAGGGGACTTGAACAAAGAAGGTTGGTCAGGCAGCCTCAGAAAGGCTGAAAGAGCTGAAAGATAGCCCTTAAAAGTGCCCAGAGCAGAGCCCTGCTGGGCAAGAGAGAGAAGAAAGAGGAGAACCTCAGAAAGAGGGGCATTGAGGGGATCCACAGCCTTTGCTGTGCACAATGCCACAAATTTGTTCCACCTGTAGGCGTATACAGACTTTGTGGAGGGACGCCTGGCTGCCAGAATGATGTTACAGACTTCAGGAGGCAAGTCAAATGGCCTCAACTGTCGCCACTCAATCTCCAAGCATGGAGGTTGAGACTGGACAGGTTCGGGTGGAGGACCGTCCCCTGCTGCAGCGACAGAAGGTCCTCCTGAAGAGGCAGACGAACCGGGGGATCGACTGACATACTGAGTAGCTCGGGATACCAGTACCTTCGTGCCCATTCCGGAGCCACAAGGATGACTAGTGCCCGGTCGCGCTTGATCTTCTTCAGCACTCTGGGCAGAAGTGGTATAGGCGGAAAGGCGTACAACAGACCGCATCTCCACTCGCGTCGAAAAGCGTCTCCGAGCGAGTGACGCCTTGGAAATTTCAACGCGCAGAACTGATGACATTGCGCGTTCTCTTCGGTGGCGAATAGATCTAACCAAGGCTCTCCCCATCACAGAAAGAGGCCTTGCGCCACGTCAGAGTTCAGACGCCATTCGTGATCCATCGAGCACCGTCGGCTGAGTTTGTCCGCCCTGGCGTTCAGAGAACCTGCCAGGTGTTGAACCATCAGAGTCACGCCCTGATGTTCCAGCCATTGCCAGAGGCGCAGAGCCTCCTGGCAGAGGGTCCACGACCCCACACCGCCCTGTTTGTTGCAGTACCACATGGCGGTGGTGTTGTCCGTGAACACTTGCACTACTCTCCCTCGGCAGACGGGAGGAATGCCTTCAGTGCCAGACGAATCGCCCGCAGCTCCAACAGGTTGATATGGAGCCGGGACTCCGCCGGAGACCAGAGGCCTCTGATCTCCGCCTCTCCCAAGTGGCCTCCCCAGCCCTGGAGGGACGCGTCCGTCACAACTACGTGCTCCGGTTGGGGAAGGGAGAGGGATCTGCCGTTGACCCAATCGCGGTCCTTGAGCCACCACTGCAGCTGTCTCGCAGTGCCCTCCGAGATCAGGAAATGGTCGGACAGGTTGTCCTGATGCTGGGCCCACTGAAACTTCAGGTCTCACTGCAGAGCTCGCATCCGCCACCGTGCGTGATGCACCAGAAGGATGCAGGAGGCCATCAGCCCCAGAAGCCGCAGCGTCAACCTGACCGAAACTCGGGATAAAGGCGGGAAGATCGGAATCAGAGCCTATATATCCCAAACCCGCTGTTCGGGCGAGTAAACCCGAAACTGCGCCGAGTCGAGAACCGCTCCGATGAAAAGGAGCTTCTGAGAGGGGCACAGGTGTGACTTCGGCACATTGATGGAAAATCCCAGCTGGTGCAGGAGATCCGCCGTAGTCTGGAGGTGGCTGACGACTGTCTGGGGCGAGCCCGCCTTCAAAAACCAGTCGTCTAGGTAGGGGAAGACTGACACCCCTAACCTGCGCAGATGAGCTGCGACCACCGCCATCACCTTCATGAACACCCGTGGGGCGCTGGTAAGGCCGAAGGGGAGCACGGTAAACTGAAAGTGCTCGTGGCCTACCGTGAACCGCAGGTAACGCCGGTGGGCCGGCAGGACGGGGATGTGGAAATACACGTCCTGCAAGTCCAACGCTACCATCCAGTCTCCTGGGTCTAGGGCAGCTAAGACCTGAGCCAGAGTCAACATTTTAAACTTCTCCTTCCGGAGGAAGCCGTTGACGTTCCTCAGATCCAAGATAGGGCGTAGGCCCCCTTTGCCCTTCTTGGGTACCAGAAAGTAGTGGGAGTAACAACCACGTCCTACTTCTGGCCCAGGAACGAGCTCGATGGCCCCCTTGGCCAAGAGGGCCAAAACTTCCTCCTGCAGGAGCCGCAAGTGATCCCCCGATACGGGGTGGTGTTGCGGTGGCATGGCTTGAGGAGTTGTCTCGAAGGGGAGGGAGTAGCCCCTCCGGACGATCTGCAGCACCCACCTGTCTGAAGTGACAGTGCACCAGTGAGAGTGGTGATGGCGAACCCTGCCTCCCACTGGCGTCACATGGGCCGAAAAGCACGGACTAGGAGGGTTTAGAGGTTGATGCCGCGGGGGCAGGTGTGGACTGACTCCGCCTGGTACCCCGACCGCCTCCGCAGCGTTTTCCACGGCCGCCGCCGCGCTGGACGATAGTCTGCGGCGGAGTGGCTGGCGGCACGTGTGGGGGCGCCCCTTCCTTGGCCACGAAAGGAGCGAAAGGCACCCGTTTGCTGGCGCGGGGCCGAGAGGCCCAAGGACTTGGCCGTAGCCCTGAAGTCCTTAAAGCGCTCAAGCGCGTGATCTGCCTTGTCGCCAAAGAGGCGACGGCCATCGAACGGCATGTCCATCAGAGTGTTCTGGACGTCTGCCGAAAAATTGGCGGATCTCAGCCAGGCGTGGCGTCTGACCGCCACTGTCGTAGCCATCGCTCTGCCTAGCGAGTCAGTAGTATCCAGCCCACACCTGATTGAATACTTGGCTGCGTCCCGGTCCTCCACAAGGGCTTGGCCGAGTTTGGCCCGTACCTCCAACGGGCACTCTGGCAGCACTTCCGCCAGCGTCTCCCACAGAGAGTGGGTGTAGCGGCCCAAGAGGCATGCGGTGTTGGAAGACCGCAGTCCCAAACTAAGGGATGAGAATATCTTCTTTCCATAATTCTCGTACCTCTTGGATTCCCTGTCCGGCGGGGCCGGCGGGAATGCGGTCTGGGAATTAGAGGCCTGGATGACCAGACTCTCGGGGTGGGGTGGGAGGAAAGGAAACATGGGTCGCCCGAAGCTGGGCGGTGGCGTCTGGCCACGTTCCTATCTACGGGCGAACCCGTAGCGGGCCTGGACCAAGTGCCCAAAAGAACGTCGGTCAAGGCCTCATTAAACGGCAGCAGAGGCTCCATTGCGCATGACTGCGGCTTAAGGACCTCTGTGAGGAGGTTAGTCCTCACAGCCGAGACGGGGAGCTCAAGGCCCAAGGCCTTGGCAGCCCTCGTCAACACCACACCATAGGTAGCTGCCTCCTCCGAAGCCACGGTAGGAGGAGAGACAAATCCAGTGTCTGGAGAGGTGTCCAGGCCACTGGCCTCCCCAAGGTCTCCTGCCCAGTCCATATTAGACTGACATTCCTTGGTCAGAGGGTCATCAGACCCCTCCCAATCCTCCTCATCACCCATCTCCTGAGATTCAGGGTTGTAATTGTATGAGGTCAGTTCATAGAAGTAAAAATCTCCAAACGGCGTCGGCTGCGGCGCCGTCCCGACGCCGGAACCGAAGCAAAGGAGGTATCGGGGATGGCGCCGCCCGAGGACGGCGCCGGAGGTGACACCACACAGACCGACGCCGGGGGGGTCGTAAGGTCCAACGGTGACGAAACAGAGCCAGAGGAAGCCCCAGCGGCGTCCTGCGGCGCCGGTGCTGCTGTTCCCTGCAGTGCCGGGCCCGAGGGCACCGGCGGTGTCGGGATCGTGGGGCCCTGCGGCGCCGGGCCCGAAGGCGCCGGCGGCGCTGGAGCCGAAGCACCCAACGGCGTCGGGGTCAGAGCCCCCGACCCACTTGGGCCCCCAGATGGGTTCGCTGGGCCCGGAGGCGCCGCGGAACCCGTCGGAGGATAAAGGGACCTCATGGCCATGAGGAAACGCTCAATCTCCTCCGGCGTCGCGTTCAGCCCAGGGACCGGAGAGTATGGGGCCGGACGCGACGCCCGCGACTCCAGAGGAGCCACGTGGGCGGTGTCACCCGAACCCCCGGCCGCATCGCGCGAGCGTCGGGGGGAGTCAGAAGAGCGATGATGCCTCTTCGACTACTTGTGTTTCTTACCTGACGACTTGGACCCGGAGGAGTGGTACCGACTCCCGGAGCTGTGACGGCTCCGTCCCCGCGACCTCCCGTGGGACCGGGACCTCACGCGGCGCGTGCCGACTGCCGGAGGTCGAGCCGCCTGCGGGACCGCTCCCGCCTGGCTTTCCTCGAAAGGGCCCGACAGTCGGGGCAGGCCTCGTCGTCGTGGTCGACGCCCAAACATGTTAGGCACTGGTGGTGAGGATCCGTGACCGACATGGTGCGGTCGCAATCTTCACAATGCTTGAAGCCAGGCAACCCTACGGCACCGTCGGAGTCGTTAGACTTCGAAAGGATCAAAAAGATCACCAAAAGTTAGTCAAAAATTGACTAGGGTAACTGCTCTTTTCCAGATCTGCGCTGGCTGGCGCGGAAAAAAGAAGAACTGACGTCAGCACGCGGAGGCGGCGTCTAAGTACTCCGACGACGTCATCACGGCGCCCACGACGCCGAACGCGGAGCCGCAGACGACGCCTACCGAAGGGCAAGGGTACTGCTACGCAAAAGTTTCCGGATCCAGTCTGACGCATGGGGATATTCTAAGGTAAGGAATCTATCACTAACTTGTCTCTTTCAGATCTGATTTTTACTTTCTTGCTTAACTGGATACTGCCTCTGAGCAGTTGGTTGATTTTTTAAATGGATTTTATGGTGAGGAGAATCCTCATCCCATCCCACATGATTTCTATATAATGCTGGAGCCTGGGCTACAGCCAATTTTTTGGCATAAGTGTATTTTTTATGAATAGGAATATGATTTGAGAAGGCTGGCATAATGATGTATTTGCCATGTGGGCACTCCCTGACAAATTCGGGTGGCCAGTCTTTTTCAGCCAGAAGAATGTCATAACCCTTAGAGAGTTTCTCCCAAAAGAGAGCTCTTATTTTTCTAGTTATGTCCCCCTCTATCCGGAGTGTTACTTCATTTAACTCATAGGGTACACTAACCCTGGTATCGGCAGTTTCAACTTGAATGTAGTCATTCAAGTCCACTGTCTCCAGATGATCCTTCAGGATCTTGCGAGCTATGGTAACTTCTGCTGCACTGTCCAGCATTGTCTGAGCCCACTCCCCGTTCTTGAGTTGTGTCCTCAAGATCCTCTGCATGTCTGATTTTTAGACCTGCTACCTTCTTCTTGGTGAATTGAGTTTTCTTATTTTTTTTAACGTGTTGATCGTCTTTGGACTTCACGCGTTCTTCCTTCTGTTCTGACCGTCCTCTTCTTTCTGATTTCAGTGAGGAAGTCTGAAAGGTACGAGAGGAACGTGTATCAGTATCTTGATATCTTTCAGGTTTTCTCAAATTATCTCTATTCCTGAGGTTATAACTCTTTTCAGAGGGCTCCTTTTGAGGAGACCTACCTCTGGATTGAGAACGCTTCTCTTTAGGAAGTGTCTGTCTAGTATTTTCCCACTTCTTTTTACGAGTAGTGAGAGTGTTTCTAATAAATAAAAATAAAAAATCAGGATTTTCTGTTAGTTCGGGCTTTACTGGTTACCCACCCAAACTATCTCTACCTAGTTCTTCATAGGATTTTTCTATTATTCTGGCCAGTTCATACGGTTGCTCAGTTACATCAAGTTCTTTCAGTTTTTGGCAGATTGCCACGGATGGTGATTCACCTTTAATATTAGCTAATATTATAGCCGAGACCGGTTTGAAATCCTTCAGTAACTTCATACCGATATTTAAAGCAGGCTCTGCCCCCTATTAATTTTGAATCTGTTTCAGGACGTCTGGTATTACAGCCATAGACAGAACACCATGTGTTTATGTGTAGATTGTAGCAAAGATGGTACCCCAAGTGTCAAAGTCCTCCAGATGTGGTGCAATCCCCAATGATAAACAGATTGTTAGAATCCTGTGTTTCTCATGAGGTGTACTATCGAGAAATACTGCCTCGATTTGAGTAATTTTTTGAGCTAACCAGAATGGAATTTGTTCCCTTTTTGCGGGTAATTTACTAATGACCGATTGTATAGTCCGTGGTGTAATTGTGTTTGTGGTCCCCTGATGAGGGGTGTGCTGTGGAATCCTTATAGCAGGTCGGACTGTTAACGTCCGCATGACATATTGAGCCAATTGTCTCTGTATTTAAATTAATTGTTTTAGCTGAGCTAATAATTCTACATCTGTCATTCTTTCAATGTCAGGATGTGGTGTATAGCTGGCGAGTACCGGCCAAGTCGCTTCTGGTCTACCTAGTGGACCGAGCCTGGTAATGTGATTTTGATGTTGTAAGGCACCTTTAAACCAGAGCGCATGCTCTTGGTATGTTAATGAAATTTCAATATCCTCGAAAGGAGTGTATTCCGCTGGAGGTTCCTCTATCTTGTAGAAGTGGAACACATGTGTTGTTAAATTTGCTTCTGGGAAGGTAATCCATGAATAGAATACCTCTGTCTGCCGATATTCATGTGCCTCTATGACAAATATCACTCTACCACCTCTCGATGATAGGCCATTTGTTATAAGCTTTATAGTGATGGTTTTCCTTAGATTTTCCAGGATCATTATAGAATCTGCGTCGTTTTCATTAAAACCTGTAATGTCAAAGCCTGGTCTGACTGCAGCTGCAGCTCCACCGGTTGCGTTATTGTCACCAGTAACCGACATTGTTTAATGAAAGTTGCAGAGCAAGTTTCAAGGAAACAAAGATAAGGTGCACAATATTTTGGAACACTGTATCCTTCAACGTTGAACAAAACCAAAAACTAATACATAGGATTTTCGTCCTACTCAGTTTATGGCGGATCTTATCCTTTCACCCACTCCAGACGTCTATTGGAGTATTTTACAGGAAAAAGGGGTCTCTGTGAAAAGCATGACTGAGTTACTCTAGTATCTAGCGTTAAATTAGTTCCTTACCAAACGCTGGGCGCCACATAGTGTAGTTCCTATATTCCCAATAGGCTCTGCGCATCAGAATAATATATCCTATAGATGTGACGTAGGACTTAGGTCGACTAGGTCTCTATCGAATATATTGTGAGTGACAGTTAGCTCAGAGATCACTAGAAACATTCTCGAATAAACAAGAAGGGATTCGTTTCTGACAACCGCATAAACATGACAACTTTGTTTCCCCAAGATAAAACGTATCTTCAGAGTCGTGGAAACAATAGATAGATATTTCACTCAGTCAATAGTGCATGCTTCGTTTCACCAGAGGTGCAGAGAAATAGAGAGACGGGCGTTTTCAATAAAAGTATTTATTGAACAGTCTTCTTTCTGAGGCAGAAGAAATTAACTGCTGCAATCTTAATACTTGCTGTAAAGTATAATGCGTACAGCAAGAAGAGTATTCTAAAATAATACTGTAAAAGCATGGTATGGTTTCTAAGCTATAAAATACATACATAAATAAATAAAGACTAAAAGTACTCAACTGGTGCTTCTAAAATACGCCTACCCCGATGTACCTGATCTAAGTCTAGTAAGAGGGAAGAAGTAAGGGTGGTGTAGCATAAGTTTAGTATTCTTTTGCCAAGAATCTATCCAAGATTTCTCTTGGGGTCTAATCAGCTCCGTACCTTGGTTTAGAATGAAGGAGGTCTGGTATATCTCTGTCTCGGGACTCGATTTCCCAACACCCCGCAAGGGGAGCTTGGAATCACTGGAGCTGGAATTCTCAGCAAGAGAAAAGACAGCGTCTCTCTCAGTCCGTCAGCTGGAGGGTCGGCTACCTTCGGCACTTGCTGTAGCGAGATGCGTCGGGCAAGTAGATAGTTGAACTGCTCCAAACCACTGTGTGTTTGCTAGGGCAAGTGTGGGCATATTTATACCTTGAAGGTGCCAAGTTTGACGTAAAGGTGGACATAATAACGTCATCAAAGAGTTGCAGTTCTTTGAAAACTCCATGAGTTCTTGGACAAATCAATATTCAAGCAAGGTGAAGTCCCTAGCTGCTGAAGCCGAGTTTTCCAAGAAATCGTTGTGGCTTTTCGGAACTAGTGGGAGTATCCATGTCTGTATTTGGACTGCATGGGCTATGTCTAAACATGGTTATGATTTCTATGCCTATATGAGGACAGGTGATTTATACCTATATAATGGCATGAATCGGGAAAATGACACTAGGGTCCTAAAATGCTATACAAAATTTTGACCTGTCAGGAAGAGCTTCTTAAACCTGTTGATGAATAGAAAGCAAGCTGTCAGTCAACTGAGACAAGTAGTCGCTAATCAACACATAATGTACATTATGTATAGGGCGTGGCTTAGGTATCCCCCAAATGTTCATTGGCCTCCCGAACACCACCTCATATGGTGTGAGGCCACATCATGTATGTGGCATCAATCGAATGGAGAGCAAAGCTAGGGACAGTGTATCAGGCCATTTCAGAGATGTGGAAGCTAGGATTTTGGCAAGTTTCAATTTCAACGTTGAGTTGTAACACTTCACCAAGCCTGCTGACTGCGGGTGAAAAGCTGCATGAAATTTCTGCTTAATCCCCAATCCTTTTAAGACATACTCAACAACTTGCCCAATGAAATGGGGTCCGTTGTCACTCCACAAAACTCGACAAACGCCGAATCTAGGGGAAAAACTCCTTTAGGAGCACCTTTGCTATAGTAAGAGCTGTATTATCTTTCATAGCGTATGCCTTTATCCACTTACTAAAGGCACAGACCACCAATAAGACATACTTCAGATTATTACAGCGTTCTAGCTGGATGTAATCCATTTGCAGAACCTCAAAAGGTGCAGTTGGTATTGCTAATCCTCCTGTTGGAGTTTGTGTTCCCTTTCCAGGATTATACTGGAGACAAATCAGACAAGACTGGCCTATCTTTTTAGCTGTGCCAGCAATATCTGGTTGGTCCCAAACTTGCATAAGTAGCTTTGCTATTGAGGATGCTCCAACATGTGCCGGCCCATGTGCCATGTAAATCATTGGATGTAAGTAGGCTGTGGGCAATCTCCACTTGGTCATGTCTTTATTCCTCCAACAGCCCTCATCATCCAATGTTCCCTTCTTAGACCATTGGTCTAATTCATCAGCAGAGGCAGATCATTGCATGTCCAGTACCTCTTGCCTGGCATCATGCCAATGTTCAGCTTGTGACTTAACCACGTACATAGATGTAGTGCTTCGTTGCATTGCAGTCTCACGAGCTGTATGAGCCGCAAAGGCATTGCCCTGTCCTATTTTATCAGTCACTTTCTTGTGTGCGCTACACTTAACAATCGCTACTTTCTTTGAATATTTCAAGAGAATATCCACTAATTCCCCATTTGTGTCCCATGTGATGTAAGGAAGCCTTTTTCCTTCCAAAGCAGCCCAAAATTGTGAGCCACTCTAAAAGCACATTGGCTGTCAGTGCAGATGTTAACAAACAGATCAGTACTAAGCTCACATGCTCTTGTTAGCACTATCAACGCAGCTGCCTGAGCTGACTTCTGTGGGATGCAAGCTCTCTCAACTACTGTCTGAAGTGTTGTTATTGCATAGGGAACAATTGTTATGCCATCGGCAAATTTCAAACAAGACCCATCAACCCACAATTCCCCATCAACACTAGAAAGGGGCGTATCTTGCAGGTCAACACAACCCTTTGTTTGTTCTTCAGTAAGGGATATACAGTCATGGGACTCTTGTGACTGAGGCGGAGTAGCTGGAAATGGGAATAGTGTAGCAGGATTTAGGGTCGAACATCTTTTCAATTTGATATGAGGGGCCAAAAGTGTCAATTCATAACCTGTCAAGCGAGCACTGGCCAAATAATCTGTTTTCGTTTGGTTCAAAAGGGCGTCAACTGAATGGGGCACAAACACAAGCATCTGTGTGACAAGACTATTCCCTCACTCTGAGGTATGGATACAGCTGTCGCCGCTACCGCTCGAAAACATCCAGGCAACGCAAGAGCGACTGGATCAAGGACAGCTAAGAAATATACACAAGGACACTGCTCATCACCGTGTGTCTGGGTTAAAACCGAGAGGGCACAACCGTCCCTCTCGTGTACATAGAGTGTGAAGGCCTTAGTGTAGTCTGGAGTTCCTAATACTGGTGCAGAGCAAAGAGCTTGCCGTAACTGCTGAAAAGCATTCTGGCATTCAGTAGTCCATGGGAGAGGCATTGGAGTGTCTTCAGTCAAAAGGGCTAACAAAGGCTTAATGTAGGAAAAGCCAGGGATCCACTGCCTACAGAAAGTAGTAAGGCCAATCAGTGTACAAACATCCTTCTGAGTACAGGGCACAGGCGTGTCAAAAATAGTTTGAATGCAATCTGGTGTGAGTGCACTTCCCTCCTTAGACAGGAGGTGATCTAAGTAGGTAAACGGCTGTCTACAATACTGCAAATTCTTCAGAGAGACTTTGTGATGATGAGATGAAAGAAATGATAACAACAGTATTCTTTCTTCACACTGTTCAGAGGTATCAGCTGCCAACAAGATGTTATTGACATATTGAATAAGAGCCACCCCTTTCGGTACAGGGAAAGAATCAAGCTGTCTTTTTAAAGCCTTGCTATACATGCTAGGACTCTCGGTATACCCTTGTGGAGATCTACAGAATCTGAATAATCGATTATTCAAAGTGAAGCCGAACAAGTAACGGCTGTCAGGATGAATAGGTATCGAGAAGAAAGGGTCGTGATGTCAGTCTACCGATATTGAGGTACTACTATCTTGTTGACCTCTCGCAGGTCAATGATAAATCTATAAACCTTAGTATCAGTGTCCTTTTTCAAAATGGGAAGAATAGGGCTATTGCAGATATTGTAGGGGACTTCTTCCACAACCCCCACTCCAATAAAATCCTGCACAATGTGCATCAATGCTTCTTCACCTTCTCAAGAGATTTTATATTGGGGCAATTGAGGCAATGAAGCACCTTATATTGGGGCAATCGAGGCAATGAAGCACCTTACTTCACTTGACTATGTACTGGATGGATAACAATTTGTGGGCTACATCAGATACTGATGTGGGACAAAGTGCTAGATAACGATGCTAGAGCAACATCCTCTTTAAGGAGACAAGACCTCTCAACCATCGGATAGTTGTCATTTAAAATAACATGCAAAACTTCTGTGTAACAATACATTGTAGCACGAAAATGTTTGAGCATATCGATACCGACAATATTATCCGGTGTGTAAGGGGAAAGCAGAAATGGACATGCTGCAGTGAATTTATCAAGACTAAATGCAAGTGGCTGTGACAGTGGGCTAAGGGAAGGTGTTCCATTGAATCCTATCAATGTTATCATTGCGCCTGTCAGGGGAGCCCTAGGAACCAATTGTTTAGACAGAGCACTACGAGTAGGTCCTCTATCAACCAGAAAGCAATCAGTAGAACCCAAGACGTTTGCATCGACATAGGGACCCCACTGATCTACTAGGACCTCAACTGGTGTTCCTTACCCCATCCTAGGCATTCCTATGCATCATCAGAATCCCTAGGGCCATCAGCCAAGTAATCAGACATTTGGTATTGGTTTCATCTGTCAAAGGTATTAAAAGAAGTTGGGTTGTCTCCAACTACCTCAAATCTGGTACGATTATCTATGCCTCCCCTATTCCCTGCATTCCCTGGGCCGCCTCATACTTCCTCTGCCCTGCTGATACTGCTGACCTCACAAATGGGGGCACTCAGAACGCCAATGTCCAATCTCCTTACAATTCGCACACTGATCAGAAGACAAAGTTGCTCGAGGGAAAGGGGTTACACCAGGGCGATAATTTGCACGTCCACTTCTTGCACTATCTCTAAATAATGGACCATCGTCTTGAGCCAACATAACTTTAGTTTTTAAATCCTTAACCTTTTTATCCTCCTTGCCTTTTGCTTCCAATTCCTGACGCTCATGATATTGGGCCATAGTCAAAAGGGAGGCAGGGGAAGACGTAGTCCATGAACTCTCCCTGGCCTTTAGGTGACTAGCTATTCTGGCAACATGTTAGCGACAAATTTGTCAAAGAACAGATGCTTACCCATGTCATCTGTCAATGACTGCCCACTAAAGTAATGGAATGTCTCTTCAAATTGTGTAAAGAAATCAGAAACGGACTCATCGCTTTCTGCTTACAAGACGGTAATGTTGTCCAATCTATTTTCTTAGGGGGCTATAAGAGTTTTCAACTTAGTTACAATAGCTTTGGGAAGATCTAATATCACCTGTTGTGGTTTCTGCACAGGCTCTCTATCAGCATCTATTTCCTCTAAATGCAGTGGAGAAGTGTGGCTCAATGGTTAGAGCGGCAGACCCTGATGTAGAGGTCTAGCCCGGGACCAGGGTTCAATTCCCCGCCTCGGCGGGTCTTGGGCTCAAAATTCCACAGACCTGATAATTCTCGCCTCGGTGCCTATTCCAATCAGGGAGTCCCACTCTGCAACTCTGGGCAATAGCTTGCTTAATCTCCACAACGGCCCCCACAACGCTAAGGATGCCTGGCCTCCACCTTGGCGGTGCCCAGGAGTGGACACCTCACAGGGAAAGCCAGGATGGGTTCCACAGCGGTATTCGTACAAGCGCCTTGAGACCCTAGTGGGTGAGTAGTGCGCTATACAAGTATCAATTTACATTTTTTACATTTACACCCAAGTGTCCCCATAGGCTACATTATCATCTACCTTCCGAATTGATCTCCACATATCAGGAGGTAAAATAAGTCCAAAGTACATGCCAATATCAGGCAATATCATAGTGCAAGAACTAATAGCTCCTTCTACTTCTTCATAAAAAGCGGCTGGATTTTTGAGCGGATCAAGCAAAGCAGCTTTAAGAGCAATAACGTCTGCTCTACTCCAAGGGGTATAGACCCAATTATAAATAAAATTTCCGTTCGCATTATCTGAAGTTTTATCATTACTTGTTCCCGCTCCCTTTGGAGGAACATACAACTGTGCAGCTTCACGCATCAGTTTCACAGTAACTACAGGATTACTAGTGTCTATCTGTCCCTTTAACTCCTTGAGGCGCTGGAGACTGAACTGTTTGTTCAGCTGTAGCTTTATCAGCTGCCTTTTTCCATTCCCGTAAACGGAATGCCTCAACACACAATTTAGCCACTCCCCTAATTAGATCGGACACCTGTGAAGAAAGAAAGGTGCCATCACTTAAGTGTTTATAATCAGAATTGAGATCAGAGGGCTCTAGAGCACCAGAATGTTTTCTAAAACTGAGTATTACCTCCCAAGTAAACGTTTCTAAAAAATATAACTGCTCTAAATCTGACCATTGCTGAATCATTGCTATGAGGTCTGGGGCGGAGGCACTCCAACGAGCTGCTTTACGAGCAGCAAATCTAAGGGTGACCTTCTGCTCAGTGGTTAAAGTAGAGTGAGTTGTCCTCCCAATTTGCTTATCGTCATCTTTTTCATCTGAAGAAAAATGCTCATCATCAGAAACTTCATTCTCAGGGGCGCTAGGGAATAGAATAATCTTGAGGTCTATTAGGTATGGGATAAATGGGGCGCCTAATAGGGTACTGGCCAGTTACCTCTAAATGACGCTCCCCGTCTTCTTTCTCTTTTATTTCCTTCATCTCTTTGTTTTTCAATTCTAATGCTTTCTGGTAATTTGTCTTGCGCTGTTCTTTTTCTGCTATAGCTTCTTCTCTCCTCACTCTCTCATTCACCTCTTTCTCCCACATTCGTACACAATCAAACCTATCTTGCTGGCTCTTTCTCTGAAACAGACACTGCTCAACATACTGAATCTTCGATCAAATGACCCATTCACTGGCAATTGTAGATCAGGATCCTGTTTCGTATATTAGTTCCACAGTGTACTATACATTATGGAAGAAATACTGTATTTAATATACATAAACCTATTAGGTGTCCCCTCTAGGGGAGCCGGCTGACTACTTTCTAGATCCATATTGGTACCTCCAAGACAGCAACACGTTCTACGAAGTGTGCTAGGAGCAGGCATGCAAAAAATATTATAATAAAATATAATAATCAAATAGTATTTATTTCAAGTGTATCAAAAGTAGAGACAAAACTCTACTCATTACCTTGGCCAAAACCAGAATCTTGGCCAAGCAAATCCAAAATCGAGAGTGCCGCTTCAGCGACCTTACCAAACCAACGTTTCCAACCGCCACCTGCCAAGCTCTGGGTTGACCTAATGGTCACTGCAATACTTACGCCAAAAAAAGATTTCAGTCGGGGACCGGCCACCAGAATTCTAAGGCCTATAAGGAAATGTCAGACATTTCCTTATAGGCCTTAGAATTCCAGAACAAACTGACAGAAACAAATAGGATTCTGAAAAATCACACTAGGTGATGGCCTTTATGAAATTCAAACTTGTATATATTTTTTTAGCTTGTTTAAATTGAAACTCATTATTATTGTACATATTGCTTATGTCACGTGATCACTATTCACTAGTCACTTTTTGCACTTTTATCAATATATTGACAGTCGTTTTTGAATTTTGAATGAATTTTGAGAAATATAAAGATACAACAAGCTTTATACAGGCTTTCTTTCCATTCATTGTAAGAACCTGTTGTGAGTTTTTTGTCAGAGGGAGGTTTCTTTGTTGCATGTAATAGCATTTGCAAATCATTTTTGTTGTCACCCGACAGAACCGCTTTATATTTAATCATTAACTACCCAGGGCCTGAGGGACACAGGGTCAACCCCGTTTTTTCATCTAAATTAACAAAATGGAGGCCACAACTAAAATGGCTTCAGCTTATGCGAACAGCAATTTCTGCGATTTCCACACATGTAGCACTGCTTCATGAGACACATCTCACTAAACAATCTGTGATGAGTTTTAGAACTAGATGGGCGTCAACGCTTACAGCTTCCTCTTACTCCTCATATGCAAGAGGGGTGCTTACTCCGTTTGCAGTGCATTATACCAAAACGGACACACAAGAACGGTATACAACTGCCCAGGGTCACTTTAGTGATACAGCTCTCACACTGGTGAACATGTATGTCCCAAATATAGATAGGGTTCCTTTGTGCAAATGTAGGCGCAACTACAAAAACTGGCACCAACGGCGGTTATATGAGGGCGGGGAGATTTTAACACAAGCATAGATCCAGCACTGGACAGAGAGACTCATACCACCAGATATGACCAAACATGCTGCAAGAGAGCTAATGGCGGGCATGGTAGAACAAAGGCTGGTGGACATGTGGAGAATAAGGCACCTGAACAAACAGGACGGTATGTGCACCTCTCTCACACAACTCCTGGTCTCGAATAGATTTCTGGTTGGGAACCAAAGTAAGTAAGTAACTGGACAAAATCGATAGAGCATACGCCGAAGACAATGTTGGACCATGCCCCAGTACACTTAGAACTCCTACTGCCCACACATATGCCCAGACAGTTTACATGGCACTTCCCATCAGAGGCGCTGCTGGACCAAGGGTTTAAAGCCAAAATAAGGAAGGCCATTGAAAAATTCTTCTAACACTGCTCTGGTTCAGTGTCAAGTGTGTGAACACTGCGGGAAGCCTTTAAGCTTACTCTCAGGGGAGTCTGTATTGGTGAGGGGGTTTGGGTCCTGAAAGATATACACCAGCAATTGCACATACTTGAAAGAGACATCCAAGAACTAGAGAAAGAGCATGCAAAGACACTAGCGGTAGAACTGCTAGCTAAGATCTGCATGAGGATGTCGGACTATCAGGAAAAATGGCAGAGTTCTGCTTTCTTATACCCAGGCTCATGGCACGCAAGTATGGGGAAGGTGGTAGACCAGGGCGCACACTGGCTCAGAAGTTGCCAACCACAAGTGCGCCCACACAAATAGTGCAAATGAAGGATGAATAGGGCAAAACATGGCAGGACACGCCGGCAATACTCAAAACCTTTACAGATGATTATGCACAACTATATTCCACGCGTCAACAAGCGTCAGAGGCAGAGATGGAGGATTATTTGCAAGATATTGCTATAGCCTGGCTCTCGGATGGGCAAAGGGAATATTTTATGCATCCTATGCCAGAAGAAGAGATGAAAGACGCGATAAGAACCCTGCCTAAGGGCAGGGCCCCTGTTACGGATGGGTTCACCAGAGTATTTTATAAGGAATTTGAGGAGCTATTAGTGCCACAATTATTTGAGATGTATAAGGAAGTGCACGAGCAGGGCCTGCTTCCCCCATCACTCCTAAAGGCATTATTAATAACTATACTTAAACCGGATAAAAGTCCGGAACTCTGCAAGTCATATAGGCCATTGTCCCTTATCAATATTGACGCCAAAATATTGGCAAATATACAGTCGACTAGAATGCAGCCTATAATGCAGCACCTGGTCTTGCCAGATCAATCGGGATTTATACTCGTGAGATCAATGACCCATAACTTACGTGCGCTAGTTGCCCAATTGCATCAACTTGGCCCAGACTTACCAGCTGCGGCTACACTTTTAGACCCAACAAAAGCGTTTGGCTCAGTGGAGTGGAGGTATATGTTTACAATATTGCGTAGAATGGGACTTCCCCAAACATGCCTCCGCTGGGTTCAACTAGTGTATACGAAAAGGGTTGTAAAACCGAGGGTGAATGGGAACACAGCAGAACAATTCACCATTTACAGAGGAACAAGACAGGGCTGCCCTCTCTCACCACTTCTGTTTGCGTAAACACTTGAGTCGCTTGCGTGTAAGATAAGTTCAACAACATTCCAAGACAGCGCGGAGGTAGATTAAGGCCTCTTAGCATTACATTGTATGCAGATGATATGGTCCTTTACGTACGGGACCCGGCGCACAAACTTGAGCCATTGCTAAGGGAATACATTAAAAATGAAACACTCTCAGGATTGAGCTTAAACTGGGCCAAATCGGTTGTTATACCGTTGACTGTGTGTACAAAGGAATGCGATTTTGAATTTCCGCTGACCTGGAGCACTGACCATGTAAAGTATTTAGGATCTGAGTTCATAGCGATCCGGAATTAGTAGTTCGTGAGAACTATGGCAGAGCATTGTCGAAACTAGAGGACCAAGTCGCCCGTTGGATACGTTTACTATTCTCTTTAGCCGATAGAATAGCAGTTCAAAAAATGATTATCCTGCCCTGATTTTTATATTTATTTATAAACATACCCATACCCCTACCGCAGCCCTTTTTCTCAAAACTGAGATCCTATCATATCACGCTGACATGGGATGGCCGAAAACCGAGAATCAAATGGGAAGAAATAGCTCGCCCATTTGTGCAAGGAGGGTTTGGAACGCCAGATATGCATCTCTACTACCTCTGTCCACTATTGGCACAAACTACGAGTACATTCCAAACGTTGCCATAAAAGCGGACAAGGCTTACCCGACCCCAATTTCTGCATTAATACCACAGAGAAGGGGAATCTCACGAAAAGTAATAAATCCAGTACAGAGCACGATAACAGCATGGAATAACTTAGCACATAAGGAACCAATATATGCTTCGGCATTACCCTTATCGCACCACCCAGATATATCAGTCACACACAAGAGTAAGGCACACCATATACTGGCGGATTTGGGACTACACACTATGGGGGATGAGTTCCCAGGGAAAACGTTCCTAACCTAAACGGGGATATGTACTGGAACCACACAGACTGTTACATATTTTTACATATATGCGGCTGAGACAAGCCATTAAAGAGCTATATATATCCTTCTCGCTACAGCCACCTACACTGCAGGTATTACAGACCCTTCTGACTGCACCTACACAAGTCATGTTCATTACCAAGTTATACACAGCAGCGCAACAGGAAAAACAGAGGCACGGAGAGGGCATTAGAGAGATGGAACAAAGTGCTACATACACCCCTAGATGAGGCAGACTGGCCTGCATGTTGTTCAATTACTAAACTGCTCACACCAAGTTGTAACTTATGCATCATTCATTTCAAATTTGTGCAACAGATGTATTATACCCCAATGTAACTGTATAGATATGGATTAAGAGGGAATGCTAATTGTAAAGGATGCAGACTCACAGAAGCAGATTTCTTACTTGTTAGCTAGGCATGCACTCCTGTTCGAGATTACTGGAGGGAGTAAACCGATACACTGGATAAGATGTTGCTTGAGCCGGTGCTTGATGCTCCGCAGGTGTGCCTTCTGGGACTGGTAACCTCTCTCAGGCCACTCAATTTCAGGTCAACAGCGGTGGCACTATTACTAGTAAAAAGACGTATAGTAATACATTGGGGCAGCAGAAATACTCCTAAGGCAAAAACCTGGATCAAAGATATGGTGTACAGTAAGGAGCAATTAGCAACGTATGCAGAGGAGCTATTTGTTTCAAGACCAAAAGATATATGGGATCCTGTGATTTACTACCTACAGACATTGGAACAGGCTCCGCCAGAGGAGGGGATAGAAATGAACTAGGGAAGGCTGGAAAACCACTATTAGTCAGTATGTGGATTTGCGTTGTAAACTTCAAAAATGCCACATACTGTATAGTAATGATGACTGTACAAATGTGTCATACCAATGTATGGGTCTGTTGGGAAAATAAAACAATAAAATATTTTTTTTTAAAAGCTTACAACACAGATTAAAATCGCTCCATAGAGAAAAAACTGTTTACAGTAGCAATTTGTTTCGGTTCAAATCAACTTCTTTCCTCAATTTAGGTTCGGTGAGGGTCAAGGGTTTATACAGATTAAGAAGCATTTGCTTTTAAACTGGGATTTGCTATTTATACTGTCTGTCAAAAATTTTTTAAGATATCTAACACGGCAGTCAATGAGTGTTTTTCGTATATATGCGTTTTGCCCTCCTGCGATGGCAGCTTGCATGAGGGGCGGGGCAAGGCTGCAGAGCAGGGGAAGAGTGGTAGAAAACTCCTAAGTGTGCAATGCCACCCAAAACAGTAATGCACATTATCCCTGTTCTCCATGCAGGCTGTAATGCAGCCTGCATGGAGAACATGCCCACCCCTCCAGCCCCTGGTTGAGCGCTGTGTCACAGCGCTCAGACCAATCACAACCAATCATTGCAGTGTTGAGATTGGTTGTGGGGTATGGGCACCCTGGTGCTTCCTGCTTCCTGTTTCTCCCAACAAGCCAGGAATAGGACGCAGAAGAGGCGGCATGCAGGTAAGTGTTTTTTTGAAACCCAAGAACCCCCCGCCCCACTGCTGCATCTAGTTAGCAGCCGTGACTGGTTGCTTCTGTGGTGGCTATTTTGTACTTACTGCCAGGCCTCTAATGTTACACTAATGTATAGAGCAATATGAGTGAAAGTACAGTTTGGATGCAGTCATCAATTATGTCACTTAAGATGTCCTCAGTGATGTCATAAAGGATGTCATAGAACATGGCATGAGTGATGTCATATGAGGTCATAAGCATTGCATGGCGGAGTGCAAGTTCCAGTTAGCGCTACTAACAGCAAACTGCTGAATTTCTGCTTATTTTACTTTACAACGTTAACGTTGTCACAGAGAAATTCACCTAACTATAACTTTAACATTTGGTCATTCAGTAAATTTCAATTTTATTTTATTTTTTTAAAGTAAATTCATTATTTTTGTGATGAAGTATGTACAGAAGAATGACTTTATAATTTATGTTGTGCTCAGACAATTTTAGTAACAAAATGTTTTTTTAATTGCAACAAAACAGGATATTGTTTAAAGTTTGCAAAATCTTTGTAAAATGTGTGAGTATTAAACAGATAAACATTTTTTTGCTTGTAGAGCCATATCTTTTTTTTTATTTCAATGTATTTTTATTGTTTTTACAACATAAAAAATATAACATAATCACGCCTTGTCGTTACAGGGTTGCCGCTCACAATGGCTATGAAGCAGGTGGTACATTTACACAGTATATACCCTTGACTGCCCCCCTATCCACTGTCACCATAAGAAGAGAGTAGTGTGAGAAAGGAAGAAGGGGAAATGATGGGAATTAAGTAGAGAGAGAAAAATCAGAAACATACAAGGGTTTACGTTCAACGTGACAGAGTTTTGGGCCCTGTGTGGGTGAGGTGCAGAGCCATTTATTAGAATAAATAGTACTTATTCATGGCTGCTCGTACGGGTCCAGGAGCTCGTCCAATGCCGCCCACATCCCCCTGTTGGGTTGTCTCCATGGTGAGTTTCGCAGGGAGGTGTTGTCAGCGCCTCAAAGGAAAGTCCCCCAGTTGAGCCACCCCTTGAAAGTTGCTTTGGAAGTGTCCTTCCATTTGGTGAGTACTATTTTGACTGCCGCTGTTAGTAGGAGATCCAGCAGGTCTCTGTCTTGCTGCGAGTGCAATTCTGTTGTCATGAAAGCAGTGGCGAGGGTGACAAAATAAGCTTTTAGTGTGCATCCCAATGTTTTGTTAATGAAGGTGAATATTTGTTCCCAGGATTTTTTAACTTCCGGGCAGTGGTAGATGAGGTGTGACAGGTCTCCCTTAGCCTGGTCGCAATTCCAGCACTGGTCATTCTCCCTCAGGCCCAGAGTCACCAGACGAGCAGTTGTCCAGTATGTTTTGAGTAGGAGCCAGAATTTAGTCTGCGCTAAAGTAGGGGAGACTTTGTTTTCTGTGGGGGATGCCCAGAGGAGAAGGCGTTCCTTCTCGCTGAGAGTAGAGCTGAGTTGCACTTCCCAGTAAGTGATCATTTTGTCGTTGAGTTTGGAGGAGCTGGGTCGTAGTAATCTGTATAAGTGTGATACCTGGTGGCCTATTCTGTTGATATTTGTCAAGTATTGAATGATTGAGAGTTTGTGCTTTGATAGTTTCGCTTTGGGCAGGGCTGTTTTGGTTTTTAGGAAGTTGTACAGTTCTATGTCAGGTAGATTGTGTTTTGTTTTTAGCATGCTGAAGGAGGATGGGCTTCCACCCTCCTCCAGCTGCGCCGGGTATGATATACCTAGGCTTTTCCATGTATCTATGGAGAGTGGTTTCCCCCAGTACTTTATCTTTGTGTTTGCCCAGAGTGATTCCCATATTGAGTTTCTCACGCTGTGTTCCACTTATTGGTCTACTTTAATCAGGGCATTTCTAGTGTTTCTGAATATTGGGTTAGCCACTTGTCCCTGTTTGCTGACTGTAAGGAGCGCTATTGGTTCCAGGTTGCCTAGTATGGCTCTCTCTATACTGAGCCAAACCGGCGAATACTGCTGACTAGGCAGGACCCAGTAGAACCCCCTGTTTCACTAGAAAAGCAGTTTGAAATGTTTTGAAGTCTGCCATATTTAGACCCCCTAGTTTCTTGTTTAGCCTTAGTCATTTAAGGCATATTCTCGCTTTTTTCCCCCGCCAAAGGAAATTATTTATCATTTTGTCCATTTTGCGATGGAACTCTTCCGAGAGTATGAGCGGGAGCATACCAGACAGGTAGTTGACCATTGGGGTGATCATCATTTTCTGATGTCTCTGCTCTTCTCCACCACGTCAGGAATTAAGGAGACAAGGCCTCCAGCAGTGTCTTTGTCTTTTGTAGGCGTAGCTTTTCATTTTGGTTGAGTGTTGTTTTGAGGTCTTTACCGAAATGTATGCCCAGGTATTTAATGAAACCAGTTTGCCAGGCTAGTCCAGAGTAACCCAGTGTCTCTCTAGTGGTGTAGATGTTTAGGGTCTTACATTCCGACTTGCCCTTGTTCAGCTTGTATCCTGAGTGACTTGAATACTTCCCTATGGTCTCAATGAGGGCCATGATGGAGGAGTTGGGATTCTATGTGACTATGAGAATGTCATCCGCATATGCAGCTAGTTTAACTGTGACCTCATTGATGGTGATCCCCTTCATCTGTTCGTTGGCCCGATATCCCTGATCAGCGGTTCTAGGGCCAGCAGAAACAACAAGGGGGACAGGGGGCAGCCCTGTCTTGTTCCGTGTTGTAAGGTAAAGGTTTCCAAAACAGCCTCATTGACCACTGTTCGAGATTTGGGGTTTTCGTATAGAGCCATTACTTTCCATGTGTACGCTTCTCCCAGGTTGTATGTCCGCATACATTGCTCGAGGAAATGCCATGATACCCTGTCAAAGGCTTTCTCGGCGTCTAGTGTGATCGTCACTGCCGGTACCTCCAACCTGGAGGCCCTTTCCAGTATGTGGCATAGGAGTCTGGTGTTATCGTGTGACATGCGTGTCTTAAGAAATCCCACCTGTGCGTTGCTTATCCGATGAAGGAGTACTGTGTTCAGTCTTGAGGCTAGGATTTTGGTGTAAATCTTGCAGTCTATATTTATTAATGAGATGGGGTTGTAGTTTTGAGGCAGCTGTGAGTCTTTGCTTTCCTTCGTATAACTATTATATTTGCCTCTGCCATGGTATGTGAGACCGCTCCTGTACCTTCGCAGTGGTTGAACACTTTTTATATGGTAGGAACCAGTTGTATGAGTAACGTCTTAAAGAAAGAGGCTGTGTACCCATCTGGTCCCGACGCCTTATTGTCTTCGAGAGACTTAACCGCCCTCTCAATTTCTGTTGAGCTAATTTGCCTACTGAGTGTCTGAGCATCTTCGCTCGTTATCTTTGGGAGGTTTAAT
>NW_028247821.1:0-15327 GCF_964263255.1 Lissotriton vulgaris | reverse complement strand
TAACTATAACGTCATCACAGAAAGTTGACCCGCACCAAGGTTTGTACACAAGTATTTGATTTATCAAATTACTATATTTCACAGTTATAGTTGATATTCAGACAGAAACTTCCCACAAGTAAGAATTTCAAAAAGAGTTGATTGAAGATTTTTCCAATTTTCTTTATTCAATTTCTCAGGTAAAATTCACAGAATTGCTTGTTGCCAACGCGTTTCGTCACATCCGTGACTTCTTCAGGGCTGAAAGCAATTTGTATAAAAAACATACATATTACAATACAATACAAAATACATTTCTTTACAATAAACAATGGTTAAAAACATGCATGTAACACCTGTCATTTCATGTATTATTATGAAGAACAGTAAGAATTCTTATACTCTTTTCTCAGAACTTTTGGATATCTTTTACTAGGTCAAAATTTAAGGGAAGTTAAAGTCACCATTCTTGATAGAGTGTATTGACATGTAAAACAAGGTAGTTTAAAGAACAAAGCGGGAGAAGACATGCTAAAAGAAGTACCTTTAGTTTCTTCAGTGCACATATATAATATATTTACATATATATATATATATATATATATATATATATATATATATATATATATATATATATATATATTCATATATATGAACAAGGGCGCCTGAGCCCGAAACGCGTCATCTGTCGACTGCTGTTTGGTTACAATTAAACATCTTGCCTGAGATCAGAAGTGGTTCGTGTCTCTTTCTTCGCCGCCGGGGTTTTCTGGTGGAAGTGGAAGGAGAAACCTGTTCGTAATATATATACATATGTGTATATATATAGAGAGAAAGATGTAAATGTGTGTATATATATATATATCAGATCCACATCCTTTGTAACGCCGGGACACCGGGACAGCGGTGCATTAAGGGGCAAAGGTTCCCCTTCGTCGATATGCAGGTCCACAATGCGTAGCAACGCTACGTAAAATGCACTCCCCTCGAAATACCAGGAATCAAAAAGTTCTCAGCAAAATGCGCTTTTCCCAAAATCCATGTTTATTTAAAGTGCAGCATCGTGATAAGTCATGGAATCACAAACCCAACGCGTTTCGGCGAGGAAACTCGCCTTGATCACGAGCCTATCTCATAATTGATGTTTGGGGCAATTTCATTTGAAGTCTTAATTTAAATGAGAATACAGAAACCAGATGTTTTTCTAATTTATTTAAGATGTTAACGGGAATTTAGAACGCGCATATAACGTTTCCTGTTATTATTCCCTTTGCATGTCAGGACATTATATAAGTGGCAATAATGGGCTTATTTATGCCAAATGCTTTTTTGATTTATGAAAAGGTGCCTTTGAAACGTATTTTTATTCTTTTGAACTATGTGACTAATGAATGTGTACTCCACTCAAAGATGGCCACCACACACAAGCAATGAGTCCTTTGTTTATGTTGCACTTATCACGTGAAACTTTATTTAAATGTTTGTTTATTGGATTTGAAACTACCCGATTGATTCCTGGTATTTCGAGGGGAGTGCATTTTACGTAGCGTTGCTACGCATTGTGGACCTGCATATATATATATATATATATATATATATTTTTACAAAGCAATTTGAAATAAGTCACCGCACTCTTCTAGGATTTGGTTAAGCTTTTTAATCCATCAAGGAAAAAACTTCCTCACTGGTGAGGAAGTTTTTTCCTTGATGGATTAAAAAGCTTAACCAAATCCTAGAAGAGTGCGGTGACTTATTTCAAATTGCTTTGTAAAAGTCTAAACGAGTCTTGTCCTTGACTCGGCACCGGCACCAGCTGAATGGTCGCTCCTTCTCCAGCAAGGGACATTTGCTTCTACATATATATATATATATATATATATATATATATATATATATATATATATATATATATATATATATATATAGATACTGCATGAGGGTTGATTGCTGGGATCCAGTTCCCAAAGTCAGGTGGCGTGTTGAACCCGGCGGCCCCCACCGCCGAGAATTGTCAATGAACTTCCAAGTTTTACCGTAGTAAGTAATACACGCACTCAAAAGGGTACAGCTGGTGAAGGTTTATTCCCAAAGTTGCGTAAGTCGCCAACCTGGGTGGCAGCGGCCCATTTTGGTCGGCTGTCAGGAGAACGAGGGAAATGGGCAAAGAGCTTACACAAATTAGCTGCAATATAACAAGTGCAGCCTGGGAGACCCATTTTTCTAAAATTTATGCTGCCCCCTCTGATGAGCAATCTCTCCCTAATACAAGTCAATTGGAGGGTTTACAGATTTTGGATTAAGAAGTTAGGAAAGCCATAAAAGAGAGCTTAGGCAACAAGGCACCTGGACCAGACGGTCTTCCTATCGATATTATCAAATACAATGTCGAGCTATGGTCACCAATACTCCTTAACATCTTTAATAGTCTCCCAAAACTAGCCATGCCTGCCACCTGGGCTACTAGTATCATCGTTCCTATTTACAAAAAGGGAGACAGATCAGATCCAGCAAATTATCGTCCCATTTCCCTTCTGGATAATACTTTAAAAATACTAGGACGTATAATTTATAATAGGGTATTGGAATGGGCAGCTGATACTGACTTTTTAGATCCATGTCAGATGGGGTTCAGGAGTGGGGTAGGAACAGTGGAGCAATGTTTAAATCTGAAATTGATAATCGATAAATATTGCATTGCCCGCTCATCCCCTGCCTACCTAGCTTTTATGGATCTCTCATCCGCATTTGATCTTGTGAACAGATCTAAGCTTTGGTCAATCCTCCTGTCTAATGGCCTTGATGTCACTCTCGTTAGATTTTTAGCCTATCTCCATACTGACCTGAAAGCACGGGTACGTATCGGGATGGGCGGAGAGGTCTCTGGAGCTATTGAGATAGGGAGGGGGGTGAGACATGGTTGCGTTTTAGCACCCCTGTTGTTTATCATTTATATCAATGGCCTGTATAATTGTTTAAAAAAAGCCACCCCTGATGTCTCAACAATTTTAGGAAATCCCCTACCCGTGCTTTTATATGCAGACGATGCTGTTCTTATGGCACGCACACCTAATGCTCTACGTCTGCTTGCACATAGTTTTGTAAATTTTATGGAGGGACTGGACCTGAAAGTAAATTTTAAAAAGTCTTTTATTATGTCCTGTGGGCCGGGCAAAAGGAAACTCAGTACAATTCGAATTGGTTCGGATAAACTAGAATCTGTTCATAAGTTTCCTTATTTGGGGTTGGTTTTCGCTGCGAACAGCTCGTGGAGTGGGCATTTGGCCCACGCCACGAGCAAGTTCTCGAAAGCCAACAATTCTGTTCTGAGTCTCCCCCGCCCAAAGAAAATTGGTGCCACAAAGGCTATTGTAAAGATTTTTAAATTACAGTGTTCACCTGTCGCTACGTATGGAGCTGAAGTTTGGGGATCAGATAGTAGCATCTGTATCCAAAGAGAGGAAAATCGTTTCTGTAGAAAAGTGCTGGGTGCACCGATTTCCTCTTCTGATTTTATCTGTCATAATGAACTTAACCTTCCCTACATAAGTGATTTTATCAAAGCAAGACCAGCCCTCTTCTGGACTAGAATCTGGAGGAATGATGCTGCTGTCCTTACACAAAATATCATCAAGGACTGCCTAAATTGTGAATATGGTATGCAGATTCCTTGGTTTAAAGAAGTTCTTAAATCACTTAATGAAATTGGTAGAGGCATTTTGTTCACTGACCCAATGGCAATTGAACCAAAGGATAAATTCGAGGTACAAAAAGCACTTTATGCACTTTATCGCAATGGGCGCATAGGAAGAGAATCTCAGAAATCAAGGGTCAAGAAATACATAGGAAATGGTCTTTGTATGCAAATTCTGCCGCCCTACCTTTCCCTCCCTATGTCAAACTGGGAGCGATCTCTATTGTTTCGTCTAAGGGCAGGAACTGTGAAATTTTTGCTGTCTTTTCCTATGGGGTACCGACATAGTACAGACCTTACTCCATGCCCTTGTGATGGTATAAGCACTCAAGATGACCTGCACTTTCTATTTTTCTGTAAATTTTATGTGAGATTTATTAATGGCTTTTAACCCCATATTTTAGAAAACATAGACCTCACACTCCAAGAAACCTATATGTTGCTGCTTACCCTGGATACTGATGAACTGACCTTTCGCACTAGCACTTTTTTAAGATTAGCCATACGTGCACGCAAGACAATGGAAAGTCCCTGAAATCAGAAACTAGTCACAATGATACTACTGTAAAAATTTTATAAGGAAATGAAATTTACTGTTCAATCACTGCATGAATTATTTTGTTATTATGGAATGTTATTTATATAATTGCTTGTATTACATGTATATGTGTGTTTTTTGCTGTACTCAGTACTTTTATGAATTTTAAGAAATTCGAATAAAGGTCTTTTGAACTTGAACTTGAACTATATATATATAAAAAGATACTGCATGAGGGTTGATTGCTGGGATCCAGTTCCCAAAGTCAGGTGGTGTGTTGAACCCGGCGGCCCCCACCGCCGAGAATTGTCAATGAACTTCCAAGTTTTACCGTAGTAAGTAATACACGCACTCAAAAGGGTACAGCTGGTGAAGGTTTATTTCCAAAGTTGCGTAAGACGCAACTTTGGGAATAAACCTTCACCAGCTGTACCCTTTTGAGTGCGTGTATTACTTACTACGGTAAAACTTGGAAGTTCATATATATATATATATATATATATATATATATATATATATATATATATATATATATATATATTAATTAAACCCAGATTGGTTCCACTCTCCTCTTGTTTTTCGGCGCTGCTGGCAAGTGCGTCGCTTCACGCGGTAGAACCAAACCGCAATATGTCCAAGCTGCGTTTGTCCCCAGGGCCTCCCGGGTTCAAAACAAAAGAAGCCGCCACTCCAGTCAATGTGTTTTTCAGAAATCCATAGTTTTATTATTCGAACCTCTGCAGCATATTATCACAGCGAAAACCAACGCGTTTCGTGAGCTCCCAACTCACTTGATCACGGTTGTTACAAACACTGTTTGCTGAGAATAATTTAAAAGGGAGTCCCTCCCCCCCACCGATCACCTGATTTCGACCATGTGTTTCTATGACACTATGGCCTTCTGGGATTCGTAGTTTTGACATTGCAAAATGTAATTTCATGTTATTTTCACAAGAAAAACTTTTTTCACACCCATTCCCACTGTTTGACTGTTTTTTGTAAATCATTTTTCTGTTATTTGCATTCTCAATTTCTTATGTACAGGAAAATTGAAATAAAATTCAAATAAAATTAAAAGCCCTCAAGTGGGCTGACTCCGTCATATAGATACATTGCTTATCATTTGCATAGGGCATTTTTTGCAAATTCAGTGTTTCCCTACTATGCATTATTTAAATATTTTCAACATTCATTTTCAAAATTCTGACAAACAATCATTGGGGTCATTTTGATTATCTCGTAGGTCCCGGTCTATTTCATTTAGACCTTTTGGAGCCCTCTGGTGGGCTGACATTGAATGGGGTGTTGAATTGTGTCATCAAATATCCCAGAGATTCATTATATGATGGTTTGTAACGTGGGGTTATGGAGGGAAAGTAGTTTTTATGGAGTACATTCAGAGAAGGCATTCATTATTTTAAAGGTGTACATAAAGTTCTTCAGACTGGTTCAGACCAAAAGGGGTCATTGTTCGAAAGTTCAAGATATGGCGAGATTCCTTTTGGCGCAACAATTTTTCTCGATGTCCCCCCCGTTCTGTTGGGGGCAATGTTTCCAGTCCTAGAAATTTCAGATGTCGCCAGTTGCCATTGTGATTTGTCTCCATGTGTTTGGCCACAGCATTTCCTCTGTCCTTGTTTGTTGTGGCCCTTGTATGTTCTAAGATACGCTTTTTAAGTTCACAAACAGTGCTTCCTATATAGCGTAGCTTGCACGGACATTCAATTAGATAGACTGTGTATTGGCTTTTGCAAGTGATTAGTTCTTTGATCTTCCAAATTTTTCCATTGGCCATTTCAATTTGTTTCGTTGGTTTTGCTATCTCGCAAACTTTGCAATTGTAACATTTGTTGAATCCAACTGTTTTCAGCCAAGGTGTTTTTTTGCGGTTCATGAAATGGCTATGGATCAATTGGTCCTTCAAATTTTTGGTTCTGCGGTATGTAACCACTGGGTGATCACCCATTTTTTTGCCAATTGTCGGATCCAGTTTTAGTAATTTCCAATTTTTTCTTAGGATTTGGATCACTTTTTTTGCTTCTTTGCTGTAGTCAAGTATCAGTCTTATTGGTTCTTCCATTTCTTTTTCTTTTGTTTGGGGTTTCAAACACTCTGCCCTTGGTTTCTCATTGGCTCTTTCCCAACACTTTCTCGTCAGGTTTTTTCCGTATTTCCTCTTGTGGAATCTCTCCATTGTTCTTGCACTATGTTTCTCCCATTCTGTGTTTTCGCTACATATTCGTTTTACACGGAGAAACTCTCCGTATGGTATGCTTGATATTAGGGCGGGTTGATGAAAGCTTGTGGCTTCCAATGTTGAATTTGTAGCCGTTTTCTTCCTGTGTAAGGTAGTTTCCAATTTGTTGTTTTGGATATACACTTCCGTATCCAAGAAGGATATTGATTGCCTGCTTTTTGTGTAGGTGAATTTCAGATCTTTTGTACTATTATTCAGAACATCAAAGTACTCTTCAAATTCACTTTCACTTCCCCTCCACACTATGAATAAATCATCAATGAATCTCTTCCATTGTACAATGTGTTGGGTGTATTTGGCATTTTGTTGATTCCAGGCTATCTCTTCCTCCCACCAACCCATTGCTATACAAGCATAGCTTGGACTGAATGAGAACCCCATTGCCGCGCCACTTCGCTGGCGATAGAGTTGTTCTCCAAAAAAGAAGATGTTGTTGGAGAGTAATAGGTTGATCATTTCATACAGCATGTCATTATGTTCTTTATAGTGTATGTTGCGTCTTTCCAGAAAGTGTTTACAAGCCATTAGTCCCAAATCATTATCGATGTTTGTGTACAGTCCGATAACATCCATGGATATTAGCAAATAGTTATCCTGCCAAATCAAATCAGAGATGGTACACACAAAGTCTGTAGTATCTTTCAAGTAAGATTTCAGATTTTCCACAAATGGTCTCAGAAAGAAATCAATGAAATTTCCCATCGGTTCCATCAGTGATCCATTTGCTGAAACTATTGGTCTTCCTGGTGGTCTAGTGGGATTTTTATGAATTTTAGGCAGGAAGTACATGGTTGCCATGCGGGGAAAATCGACTGTTAGGTATTTCCTTTCCTCATAGTCGATTAGATTTCTGTTTTCCCATATTAGGAGTTTTTGATCTACTTCTCTCTTGAGTTGGTCCGTTGGGTTCTTTCCAAGTTGTTCATAATACTTGGGATTCGATAATTGGCTCATCGCTTCCTCCATGTACAGGTCCTTGTCCCAGATCACCACGTTTCCACCCTTATCAGCCATTTTTATTTCCACATTTGTGTCGTTGATGAGGGTTGTTAGTGCAGCCCGTTCTTGCGCGGTTAAGTTGTCTTTAAATTTTGTTTTTGGAATATTGTATAAGTCCTGTATAACCGCCTCCTGGAAGATGTCGATTTTATTGCCTGGGGTGAGTTGTGGATAGAATTTGGACTTTGCCTTCATTTTGCTTGTCCCGGCTCCTAATTGTGGTATCGCTGAGGTTAAAGATATTTCATTGTCTTCCTCTGCATTCAAATTAAGGAGGGTCAAGTACCCGTCAGCGTCCTTCACTGTTAGGTCTGAAAATGGTTTCATGGGAATTCTGTGGACTTGAGGTTTGTTTTGTTTCTCTATGAAATGTTTAGCCAATTTGATCTTTCGAATATATAGATATAAGTCTATCCTCGTTTGAGCTAAATCCATTTTTCTTGTTGGACAAAAATTAATGCCCCTTTTGAGTAGAGTCGTTTCAGCTGGTGTCATTGTTCTCTTGGATAAATTGACCACTTGTAATTCTTCCATCATTTGCCCCTCAAATGATGGAAGAATTACAAGTGGTCAATTTATCCAAGAGAACAATGACACCAGCTGAAACGACTCTACTCAAAAGGGGCATTAATTTTTGTCCAACAAGAAAAATGGATTTAGCTCAAACGAGGATAGACTTATATCTATATATTCGAAAGATCAAATTGGCTAAACATTTCATAGAGAAACAAAACAAACCTCAAGTCCACAGAATTCCCATGAAACCATTTTCAGACCTAACAGTGAAGGACGCTGACGGGTACTTGACCCTCCTTAATTTGAATGCAGAGGAAGACAATGAAATATCTTTAACCTCAGCGATACCACAATTAGGAGCCGGGACAAGCAAAATGAAGGCAAAGTCCAAATTCTATCCA
Source organism: Lissotriton vulgaris (assembly GCF_964263255.1). Classification (NCBI taxonomy): domain Eukaryota; kingdom Metazoa; phylum Chordata; class Amphibia; order Caudata; family Salamandridae; genus Lissotriton; species Lissotriton vulgaris. Next base: position 6,946 of record NW_028247821.1, on the reverse strand, counting down.
CAACTCACCCCAGGCAATAAAATCGACATCTTCCAGGAGGCGGTTATACGGGACTTATACAATATTCCAAAAACAAAATTTAAAGACAACTTAACCGCGCAAGAACGGGCTGCACTAACAACCCTCATCAACGACACAAATGTGGAAATAAAAATGGCTGATAAGGGTGGAAACGTGGTGATCTGGGACAAGGACCTGTACATGGAGGAAGCGATGAGCCAATTATCGAATCCCAAGTATTATGAACAACTTGGAAAGAACCCAACGGACCAACTCAAGAGAGAAGTAGATCAAAAACTCCTAATATGGGAAAACAGAAATCTAATCGACTATGAGGAAAGGAAATACCTAACAGTCGATTTTCCCCGCATGGCAACCATGTACTTCCTGCCTAAAATTCATAAAAATCCCACTAGACCACCAGGAAGACCAATAGTTTCAGCAAATGGATCACTGATGGAACCGATGGGAAATTTCATTGATTTCTTTCTGAGACCATTTGTGGAAAATCTGAAATCTTACTTGAAAGATACTACAGACTTTGTGTGTACCATCTCTGATTTGATTTGGCAGGATAACTATTTGCTAATATCCATGGATGTTATCGGACTGTACACAAACATCGATAATGATTTGGGACTAATGGCTTGTAAACACTTTCTGGAAAGACACAACATACACTATAAAGAACATAATGACATGCTGTATGAAATGATCAACCTATTACTCTCCAACAACATCTTCTTTTTTGGAGAACAACTCTATCGCCAGCGAAGTGGCGCGGCAATGGGGTTCTCATTCAGTCCAAGCTATGCTTGTATAGCAATGGGTTGGTGGGAGGAAGAGATAGCCTGGAATCAACAAAATGCCAAATACACCCAACACATTGTACAATGGAAGAGATTCATTGATGATTTATTCATAGTGTGGAGGGGAAGTGAAAGTGAATTTGAAGAGTACTTTGATGTTCTGAATAATAGTACAAAAGATCTGAAATTCACCTACACAAAAAGCAGGCAATCAATATCCTTCTTGGATACGGAAGTGTATATCCAAAACAACAAATTGGAAACTACCTTACACAGGAAGAAAACGGCTACAAATTCAACATTGGAAGCCACAAGCTTTCATCAACCCGCCCTAATATCGAGCATACCATATGGAGAGTTTCTCCGTGTAAAACGAATATGTAGCGAAAACACAGAATGGGAGAAACATAGTGCAAGAACAATGGAGCGATTCCACAAGAGGAAATACGGAAAAAACCTGACGAGAAAGTGTTGGGAAAGAGCCAATGAGAAACCAAGGGCAGAGTGTTTGAAACCCCAAACAAAAGAAAAAGAAATGGAAGAACCAATAAGACTGATACTTGACTACAGCAAAGAAGCAAAAAAAGTGATCCAAATCCTAAGAAAAAATTGGAAATTACTAAAACTGGATCCGACAATTGGCAAAAAAATGGGTGATCACCCAGTGGTTACATACCGCAGAACCAAAAATTTGAAGGACCAATTGATCCATAGCCATTTCATGAACCGCAAAAAAACACCTTGGCTGAAAACAGTTGGATTCAACAAATGTTACAATTGCAAAGTTTGCGAGATAGCAAAACCAACGAAACAAATTGAAATGGCCAATGGAAAAATTTGGAAGATCAAAGAACTAATCACTTGCAAAAGCCAATACACAGTCTATCTAATTGAATGTCCGTGCAAGCTACGCTATATAGGAAGCACTATTTGTGAACTTAAAAAGCGTATCTTAGAACAAACAAGGGCCACAACAAACAAGGACAGAGGAAATGCTGTGGCCAAACACATGGAGACAAATCACAATGGCAACTGGCGACATCTGAAATTTCTAGGACTGGAAACATTGCCCCCAACAGAACGGGGGGAAAATCGAGAAAAATTGTTGCGCCAAAAGGAATCTCGCCATATCTTGAACTTTCGAACAATGACCCCTTTTGGTCTGAACCAGTCTGAAGAACTTTATGTACACCTTTAAAATAATGAATGCCTTCTCTGAATGTACTCCATAAAAACTACTTTCCCTCCATAACCCCACGTTACAAACCATCATATAATGAATCTCTGGGATATTTGATGACACAATTCAACACCCCATTCAATGTCAGCCCACCAGAGGGCTCCAAAAGGTCTAAATGAAATAGACCGGGACCTACGAGATAATCAAAATGACCCCAATGATTGTTTGTCAGAATTTTGAAAATGAATGTTGAAAATATTTAAATAATGCATAGTAGGGAAACACTGAATTTGCAAAAAATGCCCTATGCAAATGATAAGCAATGTATCTATATGACGGAGTCAGCCCACTTGAGGGCTTTTAATTTTATTTGAATTTTATTTCAATTTTCCTGTACATAAGAAATTGAGAATGCAAATAACAGAAAAATGATTTACAAAAAACAGTCAAACAGTGGGAATGGGTGTGAAAAAAGTTTTTCTTGTGAAAATAACATGAAATTACATTTTGCAATGTCAAAACTACGAATCCCAGAAGGCCATAGTGTCATAGAAACACATGGTCGAAATCAGGTGATCGATGGGGGGGAGGGACTCCCTTTTAAATTATTCTCAGCAAACAGTGTTTGTAACAACCGTGATCAAGTGAGTTGGGAGCTCACGAAACGCGTTGGTTTTCGCTGTGATAATATGCTGCAGAGGTTCGAATAATAAAACTATGGATTTCTGAAAAACACATTGACTGGAGTGGCGGCTTCTTTTGTTTTGAACCCGGGAGGCCCTGGGGACAAACGCAGCTTGGATATATATATATATATATATATATATATATATATATTACCTACTGGCGGTCGCCAGTAGGTATATATAGTTAGGACGGTTTCCCATAGGAAATCCCCAACATTCTATTGGGAATAACTTTGGCCCTGGTTGATGAATCTTCACAAATTTCTCGAAGAAGATGGCGCGCTCCGCTCCGCTCCTTCCCTGAAAGTTTTGGGGGGATTCGTCAAGTGGGGGCTGAGAAAAAAGGGGGGTCCCAAAACGTGTTTTCCCCATATTAATTTCCATTGGACCTTTAGACTCGGCTACAGCTTGAACCACTGAAGGGAATTACACCAAACTTGTCAAAATAGTAGTGTCTGGTATGCAGATCACGCTTTTGGTAAAATCGTGTAAATCCCTCCAGTGGTTCCTGAGAAAATTAAAAGAGAATCAAATTATATATCTGGGCGGAGCCTAATGACATATCTCTGATCGTGCGATCTGATTGGCTGTCAGCATCTCATCGTGAGATCTGATTGGCTGTCAGCAGTTCATCCATGAAGTGTTGGCACCCCGCGATTTTGCGCTGTATTTTGCCACTAGCGCTCTGGGAGCGCTTTATGCTTTATGCATCTTTTCAGGCCGGTGCCCACCCGGCATTGCCCGCTGAAATTGTCCCGCTGTTGCCGCCCGGCCGCGACCAGGAAGTCAGGCAGGCCGGGGGCGGAACTGTGACCTTATTCCCCGGGCCGCGCCAGGACAGAGGAAGCCGGAAGCTGCCGGGAGCCGACCCCGGGATTGCAACTAACTATATATGGAATTTCATTGGGTTTTATGTCAATAAAATGTCCAGCTAACTATATAGGAGGAATTTCAATGGTTTTTTATATGTTAATTCCTAACTATATAAGGCCTAAAACCTATGGTTTTTTTAGTGAATTTCATTGGTTTTTTTAAAGGCTAATTCCTAACTATATATAGTGTATAACCTTTGGTTTTTTCAGTGAATATATATATATATATATATATCACTGAAAAAACCATAGGTTTCACACCAGTTATAGTTAGCTGGAAATTTTACTGATATAAAACCATTGAAATTCCCACGTTATAGTTAGGTGGACTCACTATAACTTGCGCGTGCAATGCACTGCTGATGACATCACATATTACATCACTCATGACATGGTCAGTGACATCACTCATGACATCACTGATGACACCATCCAGTGAATGTGTGTCTTTCTGAAAAATAAATATATTTTATATATGTATATGTAAAAGTTGATGGAAGAATAAATGTTTAAATAAGTGTCTAAATGGATGGTTTTTAAAAATTGATTGGTTAACTGGCTTAATAAGACATCATCAGCAGTGCATTGCACGCGCAAGTTATAGTGAGTCCATCTAACTATAACGTGGGAATTTCAATGGTTTTATATCAGTAAAATTTCCAGCTAACTATAACTGGTGTGAAACCTATGGTTTTTTCAGTGAATTTAATAGGTTTTTTAAATGCTAATTCCTAACTATAACTGGTGTGAAACCTATGGTTTTTTCAGTGAATTTGATAGGTTTTTTAAATGCTAATTCCTAACTATAACTGGTGTGAAACCTATGGTTTTTTCAGTGAATTTCATAGGTTTTTTAAATGCTAATTCCTTTCTATATCGAGTTTCTAACCTTTTTTTTTTTTACAATTTGCTGTTTTTTTTAAGTATTCATTTTTTTAATATATTTTTTTTCTTTTGCGCTCTGGGTGCGCGCTCCGGGAAGCTTTCAGCTAAGCTCTCCGGTAAGCTTTCCGGTGAGCTCACCTGAAAGCGCACCCAGAGCGCTACTGTCGTTCGTGAAAAAAAATATGAATGAAAAGTTAATAATAATGCAAAACATTTCGCTCCATAGAAATAAAATCCGTTTTTTTTAATAAGGAAAATGATTATGTATTTCTGTAAAAGTTTGATGACGTCACTTTGGCGCGCAACGTAAGTGCCCTCGGAAGCGCCTACGATCGCGCCGCGTAAACGCACCCGGAAGCGCCCAAGATCGCGCCACGTTTGCGCCCCGGAAGCGCCTACGATCGCGCCGCGTAAACGCACCCGGAAGTGCTCCGTAAGCGCGTCGGGTCATGTGACCCTAAAATAACACTTTTCATTGGTTGCTAACAGTTTTTTTTACAAAGAATGAAATCCCCACCCATTTCCTTCACTATTGCTTTGTACTTGGAGAGAGCAAGAGCTGTTCTGTGTACTATCTTCATCTCCTACTTTCCTGATCTACAGCAATGGCTGCAAGAGAGTCATCCAGCAGTGATTCAGAGGCATTTGTAGATGAGGACCCTCCTAGGCAGAAGAAAAAAATCCATTTCATCTGGAAATTTTATAACATCCCTGAAGGAGAAAAAAAAGTCAACGCTCCAAAAGTAACCTGCAAAATATGTGGTAGTACTTTATCCAGAGGCAATCCTCTGAAAAAATATAGTTTTGGAAATGCCAATTTAATCAGGCATGTCAAAAGAAGACACCCAAACAACTTTGCGAGGGAGAGTGTCAGAGACCTGGCACGGAAATTACCCACAGATGGCGGCAGCACCTCCACTGGTGGAGCAACACCTTTGGGACCATCCCGTAGAAGAATGGTCCCTAACATACAGCCAGAGTTTGCAGGCATCAAATTTCTGTGCACGGAGTGTGACGAACTGCTCTGCTATGGGGAGCAGAGTGTTGAACTCATTGCCCAAAAGAAACAGCAACACCGCTGCCCTGACAGTCCCTAAATTTTCACATTTTTTGCTCCTGTTGAGCCGTTTTGGAATCCCTGTTTTTTGTTTTTCCCTTGACAAAAATCCAAAAAAATTATAAAATTGTTTTAAAAAGCCAAAAAAAGTTCAAAAAGTTCAAAAAACACAAAAAAATATAAAACAACAAAAAGAAGAAAAAAAAAAGTTCTTTTTAGAACTACCTCCAATTTCTAAATAAAGGCTTTTTTTTTATAAACTCTGTCATCTTTTTCCTTCTTTTTACGCTCCCCGGTGTGCTACCTGGTGCGCGTACCGGGCGCTTCCCCCGCGCAAAACGAAAAAAAAAAATATTTTAAATGCCCCGCGGGGCCCTTTTATAGCCCCCACATCAAACCTAGGGGGTCAAAGGGGGAGTACCCTGCCCCCTTATGGTCATTTCCCCCTTTGTTTTGGCCACCTCTCGTGTCTCGATCCTACCGAGACACAAGATGGCGGCCGCTCCGGACTGTTTCGAATGTTTACAGACAACTGAGAGCCAATCAGCTTTCTGCGCGCAAGTCGCGTGTCGCGCCGGGAGCGCACTCCGGTGCGCGCACCGGAGAGCGCCTATAGATATATATATTTTTTGGAACCTAAATTACTCAAAATCCACTGCAGCACATATCTTGAGACATAGCAAAGGCACATCAGGCTACCAGTCCCTACAATTTTGCCAAGTTTGGTGGAAATCCATTCAGCCATTCGGGCTAATAGTGAAATCGACCGCCCTATGGAAATTAACATGGGGAAAACGCATTTTGGGACCCCCCTTTTATCTCGGCCCCCGCTTGACGTATCCCCCCCAAACTTTCAAGGAAGAACCGGAGCTCGACGAGGCCATTTTCAGGAAATTTTCAGGCAGATTCGTCAACCGGTGCCAAAGTTATTCCAAATAGAATTTTGAGATTTAACATTGAAAAAAATCCTAACTATAACTACCTACTGGCGACCGCCAGTAGGTAATATATATATATATATATATATATATATATATATATATATATATATATATATATATATATATATATATATATATATATATATATATATATATATATATATATGTGTGTGTGTGTGTAAAAAACCATAGGTTTCAGGGTTGTTATAATTAGGCTGACATTTCACTCGTACAAAACCAGAGAATTCCTTCCGTTATAGTTAGCGGAATTAACTATAACTCACTCCCCCTCAATGCACCGCTGATGATGTCACATATTACATCACTCATGACATGGCCAGTGACATCACTGATGACATCTCAAATGACAAACACTAATGACATTACTGATTACATCATACAGTGACAGAGTGTGTCTAAATAGTTTAAGAATGTTATGTATATATACGCCAAGGTGTATTGAAGAATGAGTGGGTGTATGAGTGTCTGAATGGATGATTTAGTAGGTGCGTGACT